>NC_057799.1:44809071-44865421 GCF_018294505.1 Triticum aestivum | reverse complement strand
CGCTGCGGCGGAGGACTAGATTCGGCGGCTTGCCGTGGTTGGGGGGGGGGGGTCGGGGAGGGGAAGGGGAGGGGCTCTCGGGAAGAATGTTGGGGGCAAAGTGGGGAAAACAATGGAGTTACCAAAGCAGCCCTTTTCCATTCATGTGGCAGGGGTAAGACAGGAATATCGCAGGGCTAAACTTTCGGGCGCGAGATATTTCAATGTGAGCGGGAAGTTTGAAAGCTTTTGGCGCCTGAAATTATAAGTGTTTTGCTCTTGTACGGCCCACTATGATATCATGGCCGAGAATTTATTTGTTTTGCACCCAAAAAAAGTGCAAGTTTTGAAAATCAATGTCTCCAACTCGAAACTTAGATTGTCCATTCAATTTAAATATGGATCATTGAGCTAGTACAAGTAAATACCATCATACGGTTCAATTCAAATGAAATTCCAAATGTGTTTATCCTAAATATGATGACAAAAGCAAAAGTGTGTATGTGTATGAATAAAGAGGATGATTATAAAGTTTGAACATGCCCGTATGTGTATATCTCTAGGTTTCATATATGAATTTGAAATCACGAAATCCCGGCTTAAAAAATGTACCTCCGTTTAAATGAATTACAAAAGCTAATGATGGAGTCGAATTCCAAAATTCCAATCTTAGGTTTGTAATTCTGGTAAATCAAGGTATATCACGCATGTTCAAAAGTATCGTTATCTCATAGTCCAAACTGTTAAAAAAAATTGATCAACCATGAGTGCACACACTATTGACCATATATATCTCAATTACGCTAAAGTCCCTCAAATATAGACACCTAACTCATTATCTGAAGCCAACCCCCCCACCCCACCCCCTCCGACGCCCTCCCCCCGCCCCCCAGACACGCCGTTCTCTCCCCCAGACATGAACGACATGTACACATGAGCACATTAACACCCCCTCTCTTCTAAAGTCCGGACCCCAATATAGGTCTCCTATCACTTTGTCTCTCGGGCATGCACACATCTCTTCCCCCACTCTCCAGGTCTCCCGGCATCTCTCTTTCCCAAGCACACGCACTATGTAGAGTGTATCTTTCTCATACAAACAAAACGTTGCCCCCAAACGTCTATCTCCCTAGTTATGTGGTTCTCGCACACTCACCTCACACACCACCTCCACTGCAAACAAGCACACTTTGTCTCCTTGTGCACCACTCTTTTCTTTCTATCTCTCCCACATGCGGACCCGCCCCAGCTCCTTCCCTGTATACATATATGCCATGACTCTTTCCATAGCTCCCTAATGTATTATCATTCTCAATCTCGCACATTGTTCTCTACACCATCTATTCTTGATCTCTCATGAAGTCCCTATCACACACACGATGACTCGCTTCCCTTGCGTCTCCGTACATAGGCCAATTTCGAACAACATCAACATTGTCTCCCTATCTATACGCCACTTATGGACACAAACGACCCCTCTCCCCCCTCTTTTCCTCTCTCTCTTTCTCTCCGTCGCTAGCTCTCTCTCTCTCTCTCTCGCTCTCACACCCCTCTCCCACACACACTCGATGTCTCTTCCAAATAGTCTGCTCCCCGCCCGCACCCATGCTATCCCGCTACTACACATGCCTTTGTCTCTCTTTGACACACGTGTCACACCATTCCCCCTTCCCTTATACTAGGTTTACATCATTAGTGGTCTCTCTACTCCACATACACACACTCCCTCTCACACACAAACGCGTGCACAAACACACACAAACACGCACAAACACCCATCTAGCTATCTGGATCCTTCTTTTAAGACACACACCTTGCATATTCTCTACAACTCTAGATATGTATATACCCCCCTCTCTAGCTCGGATGCACACCAAAATTCTCCATCTCTCTAACTCACACATCTCTCCCCATGCCCGCATATGTATCTCACACACTCACTCTCTGATTATGTCTATGTGTCTCCACGTTACACAACACAAAGCCCCATGTACATGTCTCTCTCTATCCTCCACACACATAGACACAAAGAATCTATTATCATTGCCTCAGTCTCTAGACATATCACACACGCACTCTCTCTCTCTCTCTCTCTCTCTCTCTCTCTCTCTCTCTCGCAAACACGCTCAACAAGGGTTTCCCCGTGAATAACTTACCGTCTATTCATCAAGAGTCGTGGTAGTACGGCGAACACGAGACGTGAAAAGATAAATCTACACATGCATAGACCACCTAATATGACTACTAGGACTAGAGCAAGCCGAAAGCGCGCCGCCGTCACCCCCTCCTTATCGGCGACGGGAAAACCTTTGTTTTACTCAGTCGAGAAGTCATTGTGCTAAGGCCCCACATGGAGCCGTTGAATAGAATGTAGATCCTAGTTTACAGAAACAAGCTAGTATCGATAATACATTTGTATAAACAAGCTAGTATCGATAATACATTTGTATCTCCATACTTATATTTCTTCTCTTCTAAAAAAACCGAGTTGGTGATGATGGTATGCGTGCCATCTTGCAATAGACCGTCCGATCTATATCTGACGGATGGAAATTAAGCTAAAAGATACCCGCACCTCTCTCCACATTTGCAGACAAGGCCTTCCCTCGTTCATCCTTATCTCCAACAACCTCATTGTTGAGCAATTAAAAAAGGAAGCCACTGGAACAAACTAGCCCGGTGGCCGCTGCCGGCGTCGTCCATCCCCTTGCCTCCACTCAATCCGACCACCAATCACCACCACGCCCCACTACTCTTCACCTTATCTCCTCTTTCACGAGATATCATTAGTTTTTACACATGGGATTACTCCTAGATGGGTCAATCACAACAAGTGTTTTATAAAAATATGCATCTTGATGTTCCGTGCAATGCACGGACATCTTGCTAGTACTCCTACAGATGACTAAGTTGGTGATGATGGTGTGTCTGCCATCCGTCATTTCTGACCATTAGATCTACATCTAATGACTGTGAGGTAAGTTGTTGCCTTTTCTCACCAACATCCCACTTATCTACCAATTTGCAGAAAAACCCATAATTAGTATCTTAAAACCAACCACACCCCTCCCTCACCTCACCAAAACAGCCAAAGGAATATTTTCTGATTGAAACATAATATATCTCTAGTTATATCTACACTCTTATAAAAAACCGAGTTGGTGATGATGGTGTGCCTGCCATCCTGCAATATAGACCGTCTGATCTATATCTGACGAATAGAAAGCAAACTATGACAATTTTGCAAAAAGATACCCGCACCCCTCTCCACATTTGGAGATAAGGACTTCCCTCGTTCATCTTCGCCTCCCACGAGATAAACAGCTCGTATAAATGCATCTTGATGTTCCATGCAACGCATGGGCCTCTTGCTAGTATGTATATCAAAATTAGAATGTTGTGTATCAAGTTTGTGAATAAGTATTATTCTAATTATGATTTGTTGCAACACACGTGAACATTGCTAGTATTTCCAACCATTCCAAAAAATGCTAGTATTTCCATAGTTTCGAGTTTTCCATCAAGATATTAGTCACCCATGGTTGATATTTACTTTCAATCACGTACACATAGGCACTATGTAACTAGCCTTGCTTATTGGCTTCCAAAGCTTAACTTCCACTCCTACTTACAATATGTAGAGTATTTAACAAAAAACTACCACTTTCAACCAGCCCTAGGAAGAAACTATTGTACAAAAAATAGCGAAACATACCCAAAATTTCTTAATCCGTGCCAAAAACTACTACCTAGTGCCGATTAGGCTCGTTTAAACCTGTTTATGATAGGGTTGGCCCACACGTCCGTGCTGACGAGGCAGCTTAAACCAACACATTTTGTTTGATCGTTGACACGGGGGACCCACATCTAACCTTCTATCCTGTTGTATTCCCCCTTAAATCATTATTTTTCCTGAACATTACTTCAAACAGTACTGATGCATGTTCGTTGGCGGTGGCGGTGGGAGTTGGCCGCCGCTCTGCCGGACGGGCCGAACGCCGCGCTGGCCTCCGCACGGGTTGGCAGGCTGGCCCGATCGTGACTCACGCGCGAGAGCAAGCCGCCGCGCTGGCCTTCGCTTGAGCCAGATGGCTGGCCTTAGCGCGGCGCGCGCGAGCAAGCCGCCGCGCCGCCGTGCCAATCTAGCTAGCAAACCTTGCAGACAAGCAGCTGGACGTAGCTATCTTGGCTAGCTAGCGGCCGCGAGCGCCGGACGGAGCTGGCATCCGGGCTGCCGCAAGATGGGCTCCGCACCGCCAGCGGTTTCGACCTCGCCTTCTGCCGGCGGCGGTAGCTGCGTCCCATGGCCGAGGATGACTAGGTGGACGGGCCGGAGGTAGGAGGTCACTCGGGGATTTTTGTGCAGACTGACATGTAGGTCCCACAAGTCATAACGCCTAACTTGCTGGTCGAATAGAAGGCATTGACTTAAGGGGCGACATGGGTTGAAACGTGCCTATAACGGCACTTTGTAGAGTAGTCGTTTCTTGGTAGGGCTGGTTGGTAAGGGCATGTACAATGGTTGATAAGGTAGTCTTATCTTAAGTCTGCCACGTATGCAAGTGGTAGTAGTTTCTTGGCATTATTAGTGCTTTCTTTGCATTATTAGTGGTTTCTTGTAAGGAACAATGTACTACTAGCGACAAAAGGCGATTATAGGTTGCGCTGTACTCCAACGAGTACTACTAGTGGTCGCGGGAGTGTATACCTCGTTTTGTGGGTTCGATCCCGGCTGAACGCATGGCGGCCTTCTTTTTAAATAGTAACTTCGCTGCGAGCCAATATTGTACACGGGTAGTTTGAGTTTTAAAGTCGAACGGACGTGTCGCACCACAATCTGGGTGCACTGGATAGCCCAGCCACGTGAACGCGTTTTCCTTCCCATCATCTCGTGGCTCGCGTGCTCGCCCTAGCCGCACCTCGCTTGCAGCTTCCTCATCATCTAGTAGCATATTTAAACTAGCGCCTCCCAATTAAGCCCAAGGAGCCGGAAAAGCCTAGCGCGGCATTGGGAACTGTGCAATATGGCTCTTTACATAAAGTGATAGTACTCTAGTAGTACTCTGTAGCTTGTGGCGTTGCACGCATGGACTTCACTCCATTATCGGCTCTATAAAAGAAATTCCTCTTGACGTGATTTTTTTGAAATGGAGGCAAAAGCTTTGCCTCATCTCATTCATAAAGAAGGAACTACTAACAAAGTTTGACGAGATCCATTACACCTCCACAAATGGAAGCGAAAAGCCTAGTCTCGCCGTATCAAATAACTCAAATGTTCTGCCCCCGTAGTAACCGTCGCTGATAAATAGGCTGCTAATGTGTGCGTGAGAGGAGCGGCTGAGTAGGCCAGCTACGCGCTTGAATAGAGCACCGAGAGTACCCACTACGCAGGTGTACTTTCCCTGCATTGATAGTACATCGATGGTTCTAGAGAATAGTACTACCCTCCACTTCCAACTGTAGCTCCTTGGCCCTGAGATTAAGAGTTCAAAACTGGTGCACTATACTAGAAGCACAGTACATCGCACTACTAGTTGAGAAAGTAGTACTAGTACTGCTACAGTAGGAGTACGTAAATAATAGCCTCACCCCTTCGCTAAGGAACGATCGAGGAGCTATAGTTGGAAGAGACGAGGCCCAGCGATTACTACGCTCTTATCTCCTCCTCGCCAGTTCCCCTCCCCCCAAAGAGAAGGCAGTTCATCGCTGCTCCCATGGATTCGACAGGGGGTTCTCCTCCTCGTCGGGGCTGGGAGACCTTGGACGATGATCCTTGATAACCCGCAAGTATACGGGATCAATTGTAGCCTCTTTCGATAAGTAAGAGTGTCGAACCCAACGAGGAGCTAAAGGTAGAACAATATTCCCTCAAGTTCTATCGACCACCGATACAACTCTACGCATGCTTGACGTTCGCTTTACCTAGAACAAGTATGAAACTAGAAGTAGTTTGTAGGTGTTGTTGGATAGGTTTGCATGATAGTAAAGAACGCGTAATTATAAACTAGGGGCTGTTTAGATAAAGAAGCAATAAAGTAAATATAGCGAGTGTGGAAAAGTGGTGGTAGGAGTTGTGGAATT
Organism: Triticum aestivum; assembly: GCF_018294505.1. Classification (NCBI taxonomy): domain Eukaryota; kingdom Viridiplantae; phylum Streptophyta; class Magnoliopsida; order Poales; family Poaceae; genus Triticum; species Triticum aestivum. The sequence goes on along the minus strand of NC_057799.1, from coordinate 44,859,361 downwards.
GTCCCTAAGCAATTGACTACTTTACTAGACCGATAGCAAGTTTTATGTGGGAGAGGCCACTGCTAGCATGTCATCCCTGACTTGGAATTCTATGCACTTATGATTGGAACTATTAGCAAGCATCCGCAAATACTAACGTTCATTAAGGTAAAACCCAACCATAGCATTAAGATATATTCGTCCCCCTTCAATCCCGTATGCATCAATTTCTATGCTAGGTTGAAGCTTCTGTCACTCTTGCCCTCCAATACATAGTCCTATCAACATACAACTAACCCTATGGTGTGATCCACGCACGCGCTCATATGATGGGCACCAAAGGACAACAACATAACCACAAGCAAATTAAACCAATCATAGCAATTCATTAATCATCGATAGGACAACGAAAATCTACTCAGACATCATAGGATGGCAACACATCATTGGATAATAATATGAAGCATAAAGCACCATGTTCAAGTAGAGGCTACAGGGGGTTGTGGGAGAGTGGGCCATTGTAGATAGAGGGGGGAAGGTGATGGAGATGTTGGTGAAGATGGCAGAGGTGTTGGTGTAGATCGCGGTGATGATGATGGCCCCCGGCAGCGCTCCGGCGCCACCGGAAGCAAGGGGGAGAGAGCCCCCCTTCTTCTTCTTCTTCTTCTTCTTCTTCCTTGACCTTCTCCCTAGATGGGAGAAGGGTTTCCCCTCTGGTCCTTGGCTCCCATGGCGTGGGAGGGGCGAGAGCCCCTCCGAGATTGGATCTGTCTCTCTGTCTCTCTCTGTTTCTGCGTTCTTAGATTCTGCCCCTTCACCGTTTCTTTTATATCCGGAGATCCGTAACTCCGATTGGGGTGAATGTTTCGCCTAGATTTTTCTTATAAAATTAGCTTTCTTGCGGCAAAATAAGAGTGTCAACCGCCTTACGGGGTGCCCACGAGGGTCCAGGGCGCGCCCCCCTGCCTCGTGGCCCCCTCGGGCACCGTCTCGCGTTGATTTTACTTCCCAAAAATCACAAATATTCCAAAATAATTCTCCGTCTGTTTTTATCCCGTTTGGACTCCGTTTGATATTGGGTTTCTGCGAAACACAAAACATGCAACAAACAGGAACTGGCACTGGGCACTAGATCAATATGTTAGTCCCAAAAATAGTATAAAAAGTTGCCAAAAGTATATGAAAGTTGAATAATATTTGCATGGAACAATCATAGTTTATAGATATGACGGAGACGTATCAGCATCCCCAAGCTTAATTCCTGCTCGTCCTCGAGTAGGTAAATGATAAAAAAGATAATTTTTGATGTGGAATGCTACCTAGCATAATCTTGATCATATATCTAATCATGGCATGAATATTAAGACACGAGTGATTCAAAGCAATAGTCTATCATTTGACATAAAAACAATAGTACTTCAAGCATACCAACCAAGCAATTATGTCTTATCAAAATAACATAGCCAAAGAAAGCTCATCCCTACAAAATCATATAGTCTGGCTATGCTCCATCTTCACCACACAAAGCATTCAAATCATGCACAACCCCGATGACAAGCCGAGCAATTGGTTCATACTTTTTAACGCGCTTCAGCCTTTTCAACCCTCACGCAATACATGAGCGCAAGCCATGGACATAGCACTATAGGTGGAATAACATATGATGATGGAGGTTGTCGGGAGAAGACAAAAAGGAGAAAGTCTCACATCGACGCGGCTAATCAACGGGCTATGGAGATGCCCATCAATTGATGTCAATGTGAGGAGTAGGGATTGCCATGCAACGGATGCACTAAGAGCTATAAGTGTATGAAAGCTCAAACTGGAAACTAAGTGGGTGTGCATCCAACTTGCTTGCTCATGAAGACCTCGGGCATTTGAGGAAGCCCATCATCGGAATATACAAGCCAAGTTCTATAATGAAAATTCCCACTAGTATATGAAAGTGATAACCCAAGAGACTCTCTATACGAAGAACATGGTGCTACTCTGAAGCACAAGTGTGGTAAAAGGATAGTAATATTGCCCTTTCTCTCTTTTTCTCTAGTATTTATATTTTTTCTCTCTTTTTTATTTTTTTATTTTTTTGGTGGGCTTCTTTGGCCTCTTTCTTTTATTTGGGCTTCTTTGGCCTCTTTTATTTTTCATAAAGTCCGGAGTCTCATCCCGACTTGTGGGGGAATCATATTCTCCATCATCCTTTCCTCACTGGGGCAATGCTCTAATAATGATGATCATCACACTTTTATTTACTTACAACTCAATATTACAACTCGATATTAGAACAAAGATATGACTCGATATGAATGCCTCCGGCGGTGTACCGGGATGTGCAATGAACTAGCATAGCAATGACATCAAAAAACGGACAAGCCATGAAAACATCATGCTAGCTATGTTAAGATCATGCAAAGCAATATGACAATGAATTCTCAAGTCATGTATATGATGATGATGAAAGTTGCATGGCAATATATCTCGGAATGGCTATGGAAATGCCATGATAGGTAGGTATGGTGGCTGTTTTGAGGAAGATATAAGGAGGCTTATGTGTTATAGAGCGTATCGTATCACGGGGTTTGGATGCACCGGCGAAGTTTGCACCAACTCTCGGGGTGAGAAAGGGCAATGCACGGTACCGAAGAGGCTAGCAATGGTGGAAGGGTGAGAGTGCGTATAATCCATGGACTCAACATTAGTCATAAAGAACTTACATACTTATTGCAAAAGTTTATTAGCCCTCGAAGCAAAGTACTACTACGCATGCTCCTAGGGGGATAGATTGGTAGGAAAAGACCATCGCTCGTCCCCGACCGCCACTCATAAGGAAGACAATCAATAAATACCTCATGCTCCAACTTCGTTACATAATGGTTCACCATACGTGCATGCTACGGGAATCACAAACTCCAACACGAGTATTTCTACAATCCACAACTACCCACTAGCATGACTCTAATATCACCATCTTTATATCGCACAACTATTGCAAGAAATCAAACATATCATATTCAGCGATCTACAAGTTTTATGTAGGATTTTATGACTAACCATGTGGATGACCAATTCCTGTCATCTCTCTAAATAGATATAAGTGAAGCAAGAGAGTTTAATTCTTTCTACAAAATATATGCCCACGCTCTAACAAATATAAGTGAAGCAAAAGAGCATTCTACAAATGGCGGTTTTCTATGTGAAGAGAAACAGGCAATCCAAACTTCAAATGATATAAGTGAAGCACATGAAGCATTCTATAAAGCCATACTCAAAAGATTTAAGTGAAGTGCAATTAGCGTTCTATAAATCAACCAAGGACTATCTCATACCAGCATGGTGCATAAAATAAAAATGAAAACTAAATGCAAAGGACGCTCCAAGACTTGCACATATCGCATTAATGAAACGAATACGAAAACATATCGATACTTGTTGGAGAAAGAGGGGATGCCTTCCGGGGCATCCCCAAGCTTAGATGCTTGAGTCTCCTTGAATATTTACTTGGGGTGTCTCAGGCATCCCCAAGCTTGAGCTCTTGCCTCTCCTCCTTTTTCTCATATCGAGACCTTCTCGATCAAACCCTTCATCCACACAAAACTTCAACAGAAAACTCAGTAAGATCCGTTAGTATAATAAAGCAAATCACTACTCTAAGTACTGTTGCAAACCAATTCAAATTTTGTTTTTGCATTGTGTCTACTGTAATATAACTTTTTTATGGCTTAATCCGCTGATATAAATTGATAGTTTCATCAAAACAAGCAAACTATGCATCGAAAGCAGAATGTGTCAAAAACAGAACAGTCTGTAGCAATCTGAACATTCACCATACTTATGGTACCCCAAAAATTATACCAAAATTAGGAAAAATAAAAAATTTGTACAGAAATACAGTGCAAAAGGAATCAGAACCATTTGACGTTCCAGGTAAAAACTTAAAATCGCGCACTACAGACAAAGTTTCTGTCCTGCACCGTACAAACCAACAAGCATTGTAAACATCCTAAAGGCAAACCTTGGCACATTATTTTTATTTATAAACTTTATAAAAGAACACAACAGAAATAAATGACTCTCTAAAACTTCCGGGTTGTCTCCCTGGCAGCGCTTTTTTTAAAGCCATTAAGCTAGGCATATAGTGCTCAAGTAATGGATCCACCCGGATCCCAAGGTATGTCAAAGCCAATTTTAATTAACAATGATTTGTGATTTAGTAGTGAGCACAAAGTAACATATATCATGCAACAACGAAGTCTAACTCCCTTCCTATGCATAGGCATGTCATAAAAGAACAATTCACGCACACAAAGTAAAGGCCAATGCATAGTATAAGCAGTTTCTTGCAATTCTATCATATTGGAAACATAGAGAGGTGGAGATATAGCTCCTCTCTCATAATAATTGCAAGTAGGAGCAGCAAGCACATGCATATTATATTCATCAAAACCATCTTGTGCAACGGTAGAAGGCAACCCATCAATATAATCCTTAATAAGCACAAACTTCTCCGATATAGTGTAGTTTGGATAATTCAAAAAGATAATAGGACTATCATGCGTGGGTGCAATAGCAACAATTTCATGTTTAACATAAGGAACTATAGCAAGTTCATCTCCATAAGCATAATTCATATTGGCATCTTGGCCACAAGCATAGCAAGCATCATCAAAAAGGGATATTTCAAGAGAATCAATGGGATCATAACAATCATCATAGCAATCATCCTTCGGTAAGCATGAAGGGGGATTAAACAATGTATGAGTTGAAGAGTTACTCTCATTAGAAGGTGGGCACAGGTAGCTAATCCGCTCTTCCTCCTTTTGTTCTTTGCTCTCCTCATCATCTTTTTCATCCAATGAGCTCACAGTTTCATCAATTTCTTCTTCCATAGCTTCCTGAAAAATATTAGTCTCTTCTTGGACAGCGGAGAATTTCTCAATATATGGTTTAACATAGGCATTAGAAGCATAATTATCATAACAATATTCAAGTATGGCAAAATTTTCAGATTTGTAGAGAGTAGCATCATACTTTTCAATCAAAGAAGCAATTTCATAAGCACCCTTAAAAGCAACAAATTCTTCAATTTGTTGAACATCATAGTAATTATAAACACCCTTAGCATACGAAGATACAATTCCATTATCAATAAACTCACATTGGTAGCGACGGTATTTCTTAGGGTTTTCAGAACAACAAGTAAAATCATAAATTTCACATAAATTCCAAGCATAGCATTGCAAACGATGAATTTGATCCAGTAAAAGTTTCCCTTTTTCAGATATACGGTGTCGCACATAACAAGCATGCTCATCTAAAGATTTGCCCTCAACTAAGCTAGTGCGGGTTTCAGCACGAGCACAAAGGGATCGAAGATGATCCAAGTAAAAAGCTTCAAGAGTGTGATAGATTTTGAGTGGTTCTTCAACTATTGGTGTAGTAGGTACAACTAAGTTTTTTAGTATTTTGCATTTCCTACCCATAACTAAAGATAGAAAACAACTAAGAACAGAAAATAAAAATTACTTAGTGATAAAGCAAACAAGCACACACGAGAATATTCGCCCCACGCTATGACTCCCCGGCAACGGCGCCAGAAAAAAGTCTTGATAACCCGCAAGTATACGGGATCAATTGTAGCCTCTTTCGATAAGTAGTGTCGAACCCAACGAAGAGCTAAAGGTAGAACAAATATTCCCTCAAGTTCTATCGACCACCGATACAACTCTACGCACGCTTGACGTTCGCTTTACCTAGAACAAGTATGAAACTAGAAGTACTTTGTAGGTGTTGTTGGATAGGTTCGCAAGATAGTAAAGAACGCGTAATTATAAACTAGGGGCTGTTTAGATAAAGAAGCAATAAAGTAAATATAGAGAGTGTGGAAAAGTGGTGGTAGGAGTTGTGGAATTGTCCCTAAGCAATTGACTACTTTACGAGACCGATAGCAAGTTTTATGTGGGAGAGGCCACTGCTAGCATGTCATCCCTGACTTGGAATTCTATGCACTTATGATTGGAACTATTAGCAAGCATCCGCAACTACTAACGTTCATTAAGGTAAAACCCAACCATAGCATTAAGATATATTCGTCCCCCTTCAATCCCGTATGCATCAATTCCTATGCTAGGTTGAAGCTTCTGTCACTCTTGCCCTCCAATACATAGTCCTATCAACATACAACTAACCCTATGGTTTGATCCACGCGCGCGCTCATATGATGGGCACTAAAGGACAGCCACATAACCACAAGAAAATTAAACCAATCATAGCAATTCATCAATCACCGATAGGACAACGAAAATCTACTCAGACATCATAGGATGGCAACACATCATTGGATAATAATATGAAGCATAAAGCACCATGTTCAAGTAGAGGGTACAGCGGGTTGCGGGAGAGTGGACCGATGTAGATAGAGGGGGGAAGGTGAGGAGATGTTGGTGAAGATGGCGGAGGTGTTGGTGTAGATCGCGGTGATGATGATGGCCCCCGGCAGCGCTCCGGCGCCACCGGAAGCAAGGGGGAGAGAGCCCCCCTTCTTCTCTTCTTCCTTAACCTTCTCCCTAGATGGGAGAAGGGTTTCCCCTCTTGTCCTTGGCTCTCATGGCGTAGGAGGGGCGAGAGCCCCTCCGAGATTGGATCTGTCTCTCTGTCTCTCTCTGTTTCTGCGTTCTCAGATTCTGCCCCTTCACCGTTTCTTTTATATCCGGAGATCCGTAACTCCGATTGGGGTGAATCTTTCGCCCAGATTTTTCTCATAAAATTATCTTTCTTGCGGAAAAAGAAGAGCGTCAACCGCCTTACGAGGTGCCCACGAGGGTCCAGGGCGCGCCCCCCTGCCTCGTGGCCCCCTCGGGCACCGTCTCGCGTTGATTTTACTTCCCAAAAATCACAAATATTCCAAAATAATTCTCCGTCCGTTTTTATCCCGTTTGGACTCCGTTTGATATTGGGTTTCTGCGAAACATAAAACATGCAACAAACAGGAACTGGCACTGGGCACTGGATCAATATGTTAGTCCCAAAAATAGTATAAAAAGTTACCAAAAGTATATGAACGTTGAATAATATTGGCATGGAACAATCAAAAATTATAGATACGACGGAGACATATCAATCCTCTGGGAGAAATCGCACGCCGCTCCGACGTCCTCACCACCGCAAGACTCGGTGCTTCCTGCACCAACTTTTTCAAGACGGTGCTTAAACAGGCTTGGGAAAAGGCCATGCTCGTTGGTCTTCCATGCGTCCTCGAGGAGAAGGTTCTTCTATGGGACAATCCTTCGAACAGTCCACCACTCCCTGGCCATGGTTGCATGTTGACTCCGCTAGAGTTGCCGACATTGAGAGGTAGTCGGATTTTGTCCGATGAGAAGGCCAGTCATGGAGGTTGATCATGTAGTACTTAGTTATTCCATTTCCATCGCGTAATTTCTCCGCTGCCCACCGTCTTATATATAGGTCTGGGTCGGTGCCAACGAAGATTGGCTTGCATACCTCCGGCCAGATACCACCATCATTTTGCACAACATCCACAGCAGTGCGGCCGTTCCCGTAGACCCCTTCTCAACCAGTGGGATCGGCCTTCCGGACTGGTTGGGCTTGAATACGTATGATGATGCCTACATGAGATTGAAGAAGATAGCAATTGCGGAACCGCCGATAAAACGACGCGGCTACGACGATTACTATCTCATCGCGGTGTTCGACATAAGGATTGCCATCAATGCAAGAGGCAGTAACGGCAGAGGCTGGCGCATGTTGGCCGCGGCAGATTTGTACCTACACGTTCGAAGATGCCATGCGCCATCTAGGCCGCATCTTCGCGGTGACAAGCCAGGGGACTTGTTTCATCTGGTTGCCATCCTACGGTACGGGAGATTACAAATTGAATGCACAAACCATCATTTGCATCCCTAACGGTACTCCATTATTTTGCAGGGACCAGTCATCCCCCGGTCAAAATAAGATCGCCGATCCTGGATGTGCATTTGCATCCGCGATTCGGTCTAACCTAGAACCTTGTAGCTGACTTTGGCATATTGGGATCAACTATCTTAGCAATCGTTACCCATGGTACCACTGATGTGCAACATGGTCACACAATCTACCACGATCGGACCGTCACCATCTACCCAGGTATTCCATTTAGTATTATATTTTTTAACCCTCTCGCCTTCTCTTTCGTTGTTGTACTACTTACTAGTACTAGTAGGAGTAATTTTTACCTTGGAGGACGTGTATAGCTAGCTAGGCCCTTGAAGACTTGAACCCACTAGCTGCCACCATTTTTGTTTTTCCATGTCTTAATATCTCATCCATGTAGCCAAGAGTGGCTATATATAATAAGCCGGTTATTTTACTTCCTCTGTACCGGAGTAGTACTATTTGCTGCACAGTATTACTGACCGCCATATTTGAGCACAACATTATTATGCATGGACCTTGACTGTGTACGTCACCATGTGTCCAGATCTGAGATGCCACCTGTACCAGATGAACGACGCCGAGTTCGACCCCCGTGATGCTACGTGGGTGCCAAGGAACACTCTTGGAGAGTACTCGCTTTTCATTGGGGATAGCTACCTCATTGTGAAGGGGATGCCACTTTCCGTGCACGACACCGAAGGCCTGCCGTTCATGAAGCATGGTTGTGTCTTTAGTGCGCACCGCCGGATGAACGACATGCTGGGACACGCTATCCCTGATTTATGCCGCTTCAGCTTGGATGAGTCTCCATCGTGTGGAACCGGACTAGAAAGCTGTGACAATGATTCCCGTTTCCCACCACTAAGGATCGTGCCATCCATGAAGAACACCTGGGACTGGAACCTGGAGGAGGACATGTAGCCCATCTATAACGTGTAAGTGGGGTATGGTAAATTGTGAACGGTAGCGCTGTGAATATATGTAGACTAGTCGTGCACAAATTTATCACATGAATTGGAGATGAACTTGTGTGACATACTGGCATTTGTCCTTTAGAATTTATTACTGGTAAATGTGTTATGTGTACATGCAAATTGTGTGGTTGTAGCACGGGATCCAACACGCTCATTGAGGAAAAAAGGTGGCACAACTTTGGATATAGGTGATGTGGCGGCATCATACAGTAGCATCGTTCACTATAGTTGTAATACTCCTACTAGGACGACAACTACTATAAAACCTTGCGCTTGGCTATTTGCCTCTTCGGGAGGTTCAAAAGTTCGTACTCGTGTGAACCTTGCACTTGGCTCTTCGCCTCTTTGGAAGGTCCAACAATGATGATACTACAGTACAATATGCTTCTGGCAATCTGACACTGATTGAACTGCTGCACGTCCATTGCGAGGGCGAGGGTGAGCGAGAGGGAGAGGGCTCTGTAGTCAAAACCCTCTCCTCGTCCCGCGAGCCACCGCGCGCGTGGGCGAGGGACAGGCGTAGTAAGCAAGCTTCTCCTCGTTCGGCGAGTTGACGGGACACATCAAAGCAGTACAAGTACTAGTCCTTTACGGTTAAATATGGCTTAATTTGAAACGAGAAAAATACACTGGCGGTCAACGCATGTAACAATACGCTCTTTACGGTCACTATATATAGTTTTGCGGTGATTATACGATCACTAGCTCATCGTAGAGCACCGTATTGCACCCTACTGACCGGCCACATAGTCGACGTGGCACTTTGTTGACTGGTTAAATTGTCACCTGGTTTCTAGGTCCCACCTGTCAGTTGGCAGAGCAAAGAAATCAGTTGAACAAAAATTTACGCAGGCGCGACAGGAGTCCAACCCTTGCGCGCGAACCACCCTGGCTGTGTATGTGAGTGCATGCACGTGTACTCCCTCGGCGCGACAAAGAGTGAACATCGGCTAAAAAACAAAGAGTGTACATCTACACTTCCAATGCATTTAGCCTTTAATCTAAAATCGATATTGATTGACTAATGCACCAACTTGTGCTCTAGCTATAGGCTACATGTCTATCCTTAATTACAGCATGCAACAACCTTCATTTAATCTTCTTCTCTCAATGGTCGCATGCACACATAAATCTGCTACTTTTGGGCGTTAATTATGCCCTGGTCAATGTGTAAATCTCTAAATGTACAGTCTTTCACGGACGTAGGGAGTAGGTTGAGCACTTGAGCGTGAGTGTGTGTGTTGCGTCACGTGCTGTGTGCCGCATGGGTGCGTGAGTGTTGCATGCGTCCATGTGTACGTGTGAGTGTTGCATGTTGCATGCATGCATGAGGCTTTTACTCCCTCCCATTGACATGTTCATATTTCAAGCTTCCTCTATTCCCTCCATATTGTGATACTCACCCTATTCCCAAATACGGAGTAAAAGCCTCCCTCTGTTCCCACGGAGTATTTGTCTCTCTAGAGATTTCAACAAGTGACTACGTACGGAGCAAAATGAGTGAATCTACACTCTAAACTATGTCTACATACATCTGTATGTTGTATTCCATTTGAATGTCTAAAAAGACAATATTTAGGAACAGAGGGAGTAGCAAATAAACATTAAGTTCTCTTGTTTTTTCCTCCTTGGTCATGGTGCACAACCAAAGATGACTCACCTGGATGGAGGGAGTAGATGGTCATAGTTTGACAAAAAATTAATGCATTGGTAAACATAATTTTTTGAGGAAAACGAGTGCATTAATTGAGTGTTTTTGCAAACTACAAAAATTATTCCACCACTCATCATCTACCTTGGTTGATGAGATTTTTGAATTGAGCCCTATAAACCGGAAAGGAGGTAGTACTAGTACTCATACATTATTGGCGCCGGGTGCCTTGGCCAATGTTTCATCTTGTTGGACAGGATGCATTGATGCTTACATGGGGTGCTAAGCGCATTAAAAACTTTAGCAACTAAAGCTCCCAATGCTTACATGTACAGGTGCTTAACTTGTTGGTGCAAAGCATCCTTTATTTAATGATTTTGTAACTAAAGTTCTTCATGCATTGGTGGGATTCTTCCATTTAAGTCTTTTGTCTAGGTTCTCGCGCTTAGTACTGGGGTCACCACACTTATCTCTCCTCTTAATTACCTTGCCACATCAGACTTTTTGCCTACATGGCAGCCTTAGCACCTGTACAAGGCGGAGCATTGGGAGGGGCCCGAGCGTACAGACATAGGGATACTGTAGATAGGAAGTCTTCGCGATCCATTATTCCCCATCTCGGTCAGAGAGAACTATTCACCTAGTCTTCACAGTGAAGTGACAATACACGCTGCAGCAGATGGGACACTTGATTAATAAGCTGAACCAGCGTGTTGGTGTTACTAAATCAGCCTTACCCAGTACTGCCATCATGTTTCCCAGTGGAGCACGCTTCCGCAAATACGACTACGCACCTCTGTCCTCCATTAACTGACATATGGGCCCTCTTGAGGTAGACCCACATGTTATCGGCGTAACTATTTACACTCCGAAGGACGGTATAACCTGGTAGTAGTACTAGTAGAATTGAGATTTAATGCACTTTCTTCCCCGTCTTTCACTCTTCTTCCTCCTTTCTTCTTCTTCCTCCTCTCTTCCCCATCGTCGGCCACACACCATTTTCCCCCGTTCACTGCTCGCCCGCCCGCGCCATCTTCCTTGGTAGCTCACGCATACCATATCCCCCCGCTCACTGCTCGGCCACACGCGCCATCTTCTTCGCCCGCCCGCCCGAATCCACTTCCCCGCTGGCTCACAGGAACCGAAAACCCTAGTCACTCAGCGCCCTAAAAAACCCTATGGCAGAACAGACTGACACGCAGAGCCGCGATTGGAATTCCCTCCCCGATGTTCTCTTGGAGCAGATCTGTAATCGTATGGACCTGCTCAGCACCGTCCGTCTGGCCGCATGCTCGGTGTCTTTGTACCTTCTACTCGTCTGCAACCGGCCGGCTCTTTTCAAGACACCCTGCTTGCTGATACCCGATCCTCGTAGGTGGCCCAGACACCGACTTGACGATCCTACGGAGGTTGCCGTGGTGCCCCTCGACATGCTACCACTACTCGTCTACCTGTCCTTCATGCGCGGCCACTACTGGGTGGGCATGAAGGCCAACTAGATCGTCCTCATCCACCAATCCGGTAGTCCGTGGCGTCTCGTGGATGTCTACACCCAGCGAGAGATCACCCTTCCATCATTGGATACCACCGCCATCGAGCCTCGCGGCCCGCCGGACACTCTTGCCTACTACGCACGAAACACCTCGAGCTTTTGGCTCGACCTCTGTTTGCTGAAGGTTGTAATCTGTGAAGTGCCCACACCATCACAAGACTACATGGATTACAACCTCATTGTCGTGTTCAACATGGGATTAGTCTATCTGGAATCCGGTCGCCATACATGGTTATGGCTCATCATCGATCCTCTTCACCCAACATTTCTGTCTCATGCTATAGTGCACGATGGCATCGTTTATGCGGTCAACGCACAGATTGGCTGCCTATACTGGTGGAATCTATCGTCATGTAATTGTTCTATCTCATCTCATCTTTACCTTAAGAATACGACTGTCTGTTCATTGTTACAAATTTAGAATATATAGTATGTTTATAACCACATCATTGCTATATGTTCCTCTCATTTCCTAGATTTTTATGACCACACATGTTATTGTTAGAGTTGATATGAGAACAATTGGGATCTAATGATTGTTAGAATAGATATTATGAGTAGATAAAAATTCACTACAGGTCCTCATACTTGTCGCGTTGGTCGCATTTCTCCTCGTACTTGCAAATACCCAAAATACAGTCCTACAACTTGTCTCAGGTGGTCGTCTACGGTCCAAAATACCATTTCCTCTACGTATGTCCTGACTTGGCTGTTGAGTGGCTAGTCCACGCGGGCTTTGACCGCCAGCTCACCTGAGTGGGAGAATACAAGGGGGTTTATTGCAAAAACGTTGAATTTGTGTTTGTCCCCCCGCCTGGTCGGACCGCGCCTCACCTGGTGGTCGGACCGCGCTTCACCCACCCACCTGGTCGGATCACACCCACCCACCTGGTCGGACCGCACCCACCGCACCGCACCACACCTCTCCCTCTCCTCTCCCGTCTCGAACCCTAGTCCCCGTCGCCTGCTCCGCCGCCGTCGCCGCAACTACCACCGCCTGGATCTACCGCTACCTCTCGTCGACGGCATGTCATCTGCGAGATCCTCCCGCTCCGGTGTGCGCTCTGGTCTGCGTGGCCACTCTGTTGAGGTGCCACTGGTCGGATGCCCCGATTGTGGCAAACCTGTCAAGTGCTACCGCTCTAGCACCGATGAGCACGATGGTTGGGTTTTCTACAAGTGCACCCACGACAATGTAAGCTTCAGTCTTGCTCTGTTCGATTCATGCACCTGCCATGTTCAGTAGCCATGCTGTGCTCAGTAGGCATGATAGCTGCGTTAACTAGCTGTGATGTGCTTAGAAGTTAACTGAAGAGATCTCTTAACTGAATGTTCAGTAGCCATCATGTGATTAGAAGTCTTGAATGTGCTCAGTAGCCATGGTTAACTGAATTTTAGTCCTTAATTGAACATTTTTCATGTTAACTGCACTTTGTCAGTCATTTTCACACATTGCATTGCTTTGGTTGTAGGTCACCTGTGATTTCTGGCGCTGGGAGATGGAATATGTGCAGCATCTGGTTGAAACTAGTGTTCTTGTTGGTAATGCTGCTGTAGATGCAATTGGTGCAGCTGAGGACAGGAGGGAAGATCTTGAGAGGAAGAGGACTGAGTGGATGGCAGGAAGAAACTTAGCTGGAAGGGCCTTGGCTGGGAGAGGCATTGCAGGCAGGGTGAATTTTGACAGCCCTAGTGAGAAAAACTTTGCTACGAAGCAGCAAGTTGCTATGCTTCTTGGATTAGGTAGAGAGATCCTGCTAGTGCTAAAGCTTCTTATGGCTAGTGTTGTGGTTCTTTGTGTGTTGTCTTTCATCTTCATTATGAAGAAGTGAGATGTTGATAAATTAGTATCTATGGCTGTCTGAGCTGGTGTCTGAGCTGGATATGTATCTATGGTTGTATTGGATAGGATGTTATTTTGGCTATATGGTTGTAATGGATATGTATCTATGAAGTAATATCAATGTTTCAGTGTCAATGTTGAATCTTCCAATTTGTTGTTAATATTCAGTTAACTTTGTCTTCTCTGAGCTCTCTGAGCCAAATATTCAGTTAACTGCACTTGGTCAGTGTCAATGTTGACTGCACTTGGTCTTTTCTGAGCCAAATATTCAATTAAATGAGCTTGATTGATATGGCCAAATTGTAAATCAACTTAACTGAACAAGGAGTCAGTTAAATGAGCTTGATTGATATGCCCAAAATGTAACTGAACTTAACTGAACAAGGATTAAGTTAAATGAGCTTGTTTGATATGGCCAAAATATAACTGAACTTAACTGAACAAATATTCAGTTAACTGATTGGTCCACAACAATGCACACTGGCACCCTACAACTTGCATTGTATGTTTGCCTTTGGTCCACAACCACCAGATCCACCTTTGCTTCCTCCCCCAGCCACAAGTATATCTCTTCCACCACCACTCGTTCCCCTTCTTCCCTTCTTCTCCAGCACCACAAAGTTCTTCTCTTCTTCTCCAACACCACAAAGATCCATGGTGTCGTGGGATGATCTCCCTAGCTCTTCTGGAGACGACTCTGTTACCAGCAAGGTTGGTCATCTCCTCCTCATCTCCTACTAGGGTTACCAACAGCTAGGGTTTTCTCTTGTTTCTTCATTCTGAATCCAAATCTAGATTTGTTTTAGGCTCCTGCCACAATTTTCTGTGAGGAATGAAGAGGCCTGGCCATAGATTTGCCTAGTTTTACATGTCAGCATGGAACTTTGTGTGACAAGGTTGTGGCATTTGAATCAGTTGATACTGGCAGGAGGTTCCTAACCTGTGTCCAGAAGGTTAGTACAAACTCATTCACACAGTCAAAAGTTTAAAAAGCTCAATTTTTAGTTATTTTTCAGTAGTCAATTTGTATGCCATTTAAAGTGCTATGTTTAGTTAACTGAAATTTGTTGAGTAGTTAACTGAATTTCTTGATTAGTTAACTGAAATTATGTTTGTTTTAAATTCATAGGAAGTACCTAGCTGCAACTATGTGGAGTGGGTTGACCCTGAGTGGCCTAATGCTATGAAGATGAGCCTAGCTAGGATATGGAGCATGTATGAAGAGGAGACAAAACAGAATCTCAGACAAAATGTTCTGAATGCTGAGGAAAACTTGAAGATTTTGGAAGAGAAGAAGTTGGAAAAAGAGCTTAGCAATTTCAAACTTGATTTTGCTAAGCTTGTGGCTGAGAAGGAGCATGCAATTAGCCAATTAGGCAGCACACAAATTGCTATGGCTGATCTTAGGGAAGAGCTTGAGAAGAGGAAGATGAATGACAAAACAGTAACAAGCATTCATCGGGTATTCAGGGCTAAGGTAGAAAAAGAGAGAGATCAAGTGATCCAGGAGAGGGACCAAGTCATTGGAGAGAGGGATAAATTAAAGCAAGAGAAGAGAAAGCTTGAATACATGATTGGTGACTTGTTCAAACACAAAGAGGACACCAAGGAGAAGATAAGGAAGCTTAAGGGGATGCTGGATGATTTTGATTGAGCTGATGTTGTACTACATGCTGAATGATTTAACTAATGTTGTACTGATGTTGTACTAATGTAGTACTAGATGCTTAATGAATTTGATTGAACTGATGTTGTACTAGATGCGCAAATTCCAGTTTGATGTTATTCAAGTCAATTTGTTTATCCAACAGCTAACCACATATGCATACCTAACAGTTCAACTGCAAGAATTCATTTAGTTGATGTTTATTTGGTGCTGACAAAAGACAGAAATGTTGAACTGAATGTTGCAACAATTAGTTAAACATCAACAGTCATATAGCTGACAAAATTCAGCATACCTAACAATGACGGAAACAATTGCTCAACATAGTAACTGACAACAACTGAATATGACAGCAACAATGACAGCAGTTCATAGTACTTGTCCACAAATATGACAGCAACATTCAGCATTTCATAGTACTTTTCCACAAACATGACAGCAACATTCAGCATTTCATAGCACTTGTTCACATTACCAAAAGAAGACCAGTAGTAATAATTAACTTATGTGCTCACATTATAAAAGCACACCTAACTAACCAAACATCTCTAATTATAACTTATATGCTAAAAATACTATACTTTCAGCATACCTAACTAACCACCTTCACTTCTTCAGGCCATCTTCTTCAGGCGCTCTGACCGGCGAACCTCAACTGCACCTTCTTCAGGCATCTTCCCCTTCTTCTTCTTCATCTTCTTGTCAGCCACCTCTGCATGTGCTTATAGTGCCAAGACCACCTCCACCTCCTGCTTGACGATGTCAGGAACATCTGGAAGCACGTCGACGTCAATTGGGCGGTGCTTGTCACCCTCCCTGGCGACAGGCGCCACCATCTGGACCTCCGGCTCGGGGACGACGGGCACCGCCATCTGCACCTCCAGCTCGTCGTCAGAGAGGACGATCACCTCTGGCTCCTCCCAGCCAGTCAACCAAGACGAGTCGGCGGCGTAGCCAGAGTCGTCGTCGGAGCCAGAGTCGTACTCCGACTCCGACGAGATGTAATCGGAGTTATCGTCGCGCCCGAGGAGGTCGGGCTGGTAGTCGTCCTAGTAGGCCGTGTTGACAGGCGCGGGGACGGCCACCTCGACGTTCTGGACGCGCTCCGCTCTCGAGCCAGCGCGCGACGGATCCGGCTGCCGCGGCCTGTGGCGGACCGGTACCTCCACCACCGGGCACGCTGGCCCAGGTCGTCGGAGCGCGTCTCCTGCATCGCGAAGCGGAGGACGGGCGCAGGAGCGATACCGAGGCGGTCGGTGCAGGCGCGGTCCAGCTCGTCGTCGGTCATGATCTTCAAGAGGCCACACGCGTGGTGATGCAACATCCCAATGCTCGGTAACCACTTCTCGATCTCCGCCAGGTCCGTGCGCATCGCCTGGTCGTCGCCTGCAAGGTCATCGATGACCCTCTGCCAGGCGGGGCTGTTCTCCATGCCGGCGGCGGCGGTGTGGTCGTCGGCGGTGACTGGGCGAGGAGAAACCGAGGCGACGCGAGTGGCGAGTGGACTATGGACGGGAGTGGCGAGTGGCGAGTGGAGAGCGCCGGGTGGGTGGGTGGGTGGGCTTAAAGACAGAGTCGGAGAAACCGAAACGGCATGCAGACAACGTAGCGCCCGGTCACCGTATATAATGTGCAACGAACGCTGGACCTGAGGGCCACAATGAAATAATAAGGTGTGTGTCAAGTAGCATTTGGTCAGACTACTAGTACTATCCCACTGGCAATGCACGCATCTCTTCATACCACATGCCTGGGTTCGAGCCCCAGGCCAACCATTTTTTTGTTTTTTTGAATCAAAAATTCATTTTTCACCTAGTTAGTGCTGATCAGAAATAAACCTGGGTTCGAGCCCGCGTGGACTAGCCACTCAACAGCCAAGTCAGGACATACGTAGAGGAAATGGTATTTTGGACCGTAGACGACCACCTGAGACAAGTTGTAGGACTGTATTTTGGGTATTTGCAAGTGCGAGGAGAAATGCGGCCAACGCGACAAGTATAAGGACCTCCAGTGAATTTTTCTCATATGAGTATAACCTCATGATTGCTATATGTTACTCTCATTTCCAGTATTTTTATAACAACACATGTTATTGCTTAGAGTTGATATGATAACTGTAGTAAGTGTTATGGTTGAATATGAGTAGGCCCTGTCATATCTGTTTTCCTCTCATTGTTACATGATGTTTGAACCATGATATATTGCTAGACTAGCAATGTGCCCGTGCGTTGCAACGGATCAAAAATAGAATAATACATGTTCACAAACTTGAAAGAAAAACACTATAGTTTGGTGTATATATCACTAAAAATATACTCGTATTAGGTTTCACTCAAAATATATTCCTTGTGGCTGTTTTGATGAGGTGGGGGAGGGATGTGGTTGGTTTCAAGATACTAAGGGGTTTCTGCAAATTGGAGCAGAGGAGTGGGGTCTTGTTGCAAAAATTCCACGACTTACATCATAGTCGTTAGATGCAGATCTGATGGTCAGAAATGACAGATGGCAGACACACCATCATCACCAACTGAGTCTTTTATAGGAGTAGAGAATATGAAAGCCATTGGCTTATTTTTTTTAAACTTGGGGTATGATTATGACCATGACATTGCAATTCTCTGTCTATGATATGTGTCACTGTTATAATAATCTTAATTCCACACATACTCTGAACATGATTGTTTATTTTTGTCCTTTTGGTCTCCAATTTGAATTGTTGCAGCAGACGCAAATACGCTGCCCTTCATGATTCCAGGACCTGGAATCATACCAGCCGATGGGTGGTGGTTTATCGCTCGTTCAGCTGACGGCGGTCATTCGATGCTCATTTGCACGTACCAAATTGACCAAACCATTTCATCAAACCACATGCAGTACAATGCCTAGGGCGTTCGTGACATTGATGGCTATGGCTGCTTCGTGTTCGAGAAAGATCCCAGCTCCGTTGGGCCAGGAGTATTCAACTGGAGGCGGGTTTACAACCTCGGCAACCACTCCATGTTCCTCGGGTTCAATTATCCGATCATCCAACCAATCATCGATCATATCATAGGCGATGATTACCATGCTATGCAACTTCCATTCGCTAGGGGGAACTGTGTTTACACACACTAGTATAGCGAGCTCCTAAACAAATGGTTTTTAACCCCTTTCCGCGACGACATTTGGAACCGTCACCAAGTGAGTGTGGGCGATAGGGGGGTCCTTTCCACACGACCCAGAAATCGTCGGGGATATGCCCTCCTGGCACACACGTTCGGCAAAATGAGGTCCTGTGCGACCGGCGAGCGTTCAAATACGGAAATACGTATAGTAGAGCTAAAAAATACAGTTATACGGCGAAATTGTTTCCGGTCGCAAGTACATCCCACACAGTCAGTCCCCGCTAAACGTTTCCATTCGTATGTACATCCCACACAGTCGCTCCAAGGAAAACGTTTCCGTTCACAGGTTACACAATTTTTCTCGTTAAATTGCTTGTGTTATTGAATATATCACACACGGTCCATGGAAGAAACTGTGTGGCAAAGGCTGTCCATCACACATAGTTTCATTTGGTAAACGTTTGCGCAAGGTGGCCTAATGCAAACAGTTTTCAAGAGAAAGTCATGTGTGATTGTTCATTGATCCAACACGGTTTATTCCTAGAAACTATGTGCGTTGCCTGAGGTCATCGCCCACGGTATTTTTTCAACAATCGTTTGCAATAGCAAAACCCAATTAGCAGGCTAAGTCGCCACTAGCAGGCTAATTATCCGATTACTCATAATCCATTTATTAATCTAATTGACAGTTCATATTAAGTACACAATATATTTCATTTTCATAATTGAAATACATCAGAGTACAACATCATATAGCTTCAGCACTCAGCTACCCCATTACACAACTACACCAGGACCAAGTTTCCCATGCAACATCTATAACCTTTTGAAATTAGCATCATAGACGATACATAGACAGATGTATCTCATCCGGAAAACTGCTAAAGCAGAAGGCGAATATTGAGCCTTCATTGATGTTGAAGGTCTTTGTAACTTTAGGCCAGTGCCTCTGGATGATTGACCGTCCATCCTTCGTCGTCTTCAGGAACACTTCAATATTGAACCGTGGGTGTTGCATGAATACCTTCCTCGCCTCCTGACCATACAGGTGGTTTGAGAGGTAATCATCAGTAAACTGCTTTGGAAAGGCCTGAAAACAAGGATGTGCATAAATATCTTCTCTATATTGGAAATGAGGCAAAGTTATAAAAAAGGCAAGGTATAATAGTTAGTACCATCCTGTAGTGAACTGATGTCTTCTTCATTGTGCAGACAAAGATCTTGTTGTTTTTTGTCGCTAATTTCTTTATCCTAACAATCTTTCTGAGTTTCTTGACTTGACCGATATTCATGGACAACTCATTTCCCCATATGCAAAAAGGGTCGAACAGTGGGTCAAAACCTCTGACAGCATGACCTACATGTGCAAGACCAAATTGTTAAAGACCTAAATATTAGAATGGTTCCTGCAATTGCACAATAATGTGCTATTAGACAACGGACCATGCACGTGCTAACCTCGATTGTAAACCTCAGTGCTTCCCATTGTTTCCCTGCAACACATATAAGGTAGTTAGTCATCAGGTTAAGTAAGGGTTCGCATGCTATCAGAAAAATATGTTGATGAAAAATAATCACATTGCAGATTCATCAGATTAATTCAAGCCACACGGAAAACCCATTTATCCAAACCAAGCATGATTAAGAACTAGGAAATATAGCACTTGTATATGTTTCTCATGTATTAAGTGCAGCCAAATTCAATTTATTCCTTACATGCACAACAATACAAAATTCTACCCACGACAATTGGACATCGCATTGCAGAATTGAACCAAGCAGTTAACTAAACACCACAACAAATGAACCAAACATTAACTGAGCACCACATTGCACAATATAACATACTCCTAATAGAAGATCAGACAGTTAACCAAACAGTTAACTACAGCCAATTGTAGCAATTGTATTTGTTTCTCATGTATTTACTACAGCCAAATTCAATTTATTCCTCACATGGTATACAATAACAGAATGCACCCACAATTTTGTAAAGATAAATTCGATTTATTTCTCACATGGAAGACAATACAAAATTGCAGCCTGAAGAATTGAACATCACATTTGCAGAATTGAACCAAACAGTTAACTGAAGACGACAACTAATTAACAAAATAGTTAATAAGTGAGCACCACACTGCATGACATATAGAACATATACACTAGAGCAAAATATTGCATGGTAAAATTAGATAGCATAATTCACTAGAATTTATGAAGGAAAGGCAGGAGCAGCACATGCAACGGGTAAACCGAGCATGCTTAACCGGCGTAGCTAGCAAATGGCAAGGTGCTCCTTCAAGATCTGGGGGTCGGCACGAATGGCAGCCATCGCGACCTCATCCGAGCGTGCGGCCGCGATTTGCTTCTCCGCTGCCAAATGCTTCTTGAGGTCCTGGCTATACTGCGTGCACCATGGCTTAGGTCAGAGCTTATTGGGTGGAAGGTGTCGGTGATTTGGGTGGAAGGTGTCGCGCTCGCGCTGGCGGTAGGGGCATGTGGGATGTGGAAGGAGGAGGAGGATGGGGTCGGGTGTGGATTACCTGCCTGGATAGGCGAGGCCGAAGAGTGTGAAGGAGGGTCGCCGGTGAGGAGGCGGGGGCGCTGCAAGAAAGGAGTGAAGAGTTCAACTTGGATAGGAAGGCGGAAAGAGGGGAAATGTGGCTTTTGGTAAGGGGAGGGGGCGGGGAGGTAGATATTTCCGCGGAAGCTGAAAATTTGGAATCGCTTCAGCCAAAAAACTGGCGCGCAAAGTGTCATCAGACACGGTCCCTTATATACACCTTCTCTCGGAAGCCATGGGCGTACTATACACCGTTGGTGCTCCAAGATATTTGGTGCTGCATCTCACACAGTTGGTGATAAGAAACTATGTGTGATCTACTTGATTTATCGTCTTGATCATTTGAATTACGTAATGGGGTCACAGCTACAAAGGATGGTGTTTGAATTGTTAGAACTTTTATCTGCAGTGAACATGCAACTATAGGTGTGTCGTCAAAAGTTTGGAATTATTCAGGGTTCGTTTGTACATTTTTATACATTAACTGGGTTTTCCAGGCATTTTATGCGCATAATTCAAATTTGAACTACATGCACATGCTCTAGTGCATATAAACTTATTGAAAAATCAAATATGTGTCCTTGGTTGCATGCTTAGGTCGCATGCAAGAAATGTGAATGAATTTCAAACACCCTGCCACCGTCACTCGGCCGCAAACATTGAGATACCTAGTTTTAAATTCTAGTAAATCCAAAGCTTGTCTGAAATTCATGAAACTTGGCATGCTATCATGTAGCGGCATCAAGATGCCATGGTAAAAATTTTGTCCCATTTGGGCAGGTTTGGGTATAAGCTTCTCACAACAAGCGTGATGGTCTCGGTAGGGAACCTGCCACCTTTGGGGACGAAACGATATCTGGTGCCTCTTATTGCTTTCAATTTTTTTTCTCGTGTCAACATAGAAGAACAGGAGTGTTTTGTGAACTTTTGTGATTTTTCGGGGTTTGTTTGGACATTTTTATGCATTAACTGAGTTTTCAATGCATTTATGTGCATAATTCAAATTTGAACTACATGCACATGCTCAAGTGCATATAAATTGGTTGAAAAATCAAATATGTGTCCTTGGGTGCATGCTTAGGTCCCATGCAAGAAATGGGAATGAATTTCAACCACCAGGGCACCATTGATTGCCGGCAAAACATTGAGATGCCTGGTTTTTAAATTCTAGTAAATCCAAAACTCATCTGAAATTCATGAAACCTGGCATGCTATCATGGAGAGGCATCAACATGCCGTGGTACAAATTTTGTCCCATTTGGGGCAGGTTTGGGTATATGCTTCTCACAAACCGGAGATTCTCACAACAAGCATGATGGTTTTCGGTAGGGAACGTCCCACCTTTGGGGATGAAACGATATCCACTGCCTCTTATTGCTTTCAATTTTTTTTTCTCGTGTCAACATAGAACAACAGGAGTGTTGTGTGAATTTTTGTGATTTTTCGGGGTTCGTTTGGACATTTTTATGCATTAACTGAGTTTTCAATGCATTTATGTGCATAATTCAAATTTGATCTACATGCACATGCTCCAGTGCATATAAATTGGTTGAAAAATCAAATATGTGTCCTTAGGTGCATGCTTAGGTCCCATGCAAGAAATGTGAATGGATTTCAAACACCAGGGCACCGTTGATTGCCGGCAAAGCATTGAGATGCTTGGTTTTTAAATTCTAGTAAATCCAAAACTCGTCTGAATTCATGAAACTCGGCATGCTATCATGGAGCAGCATCAACATGCCGTGGTACAAATTTTGTCCCATTTGGGGTAGGTTTGGGTATATGCTTCTCACAAACCGGAGCTTCTCACAACAAGCATGATGGTTTTCGGTAGGGAACGTCCCTCCTTTGGGGACGAAACGATATCCATTGCCCCTTATTGCTTTCAAATTTTTTTCTCGTGTCAACATAGAACAACAGGAGTTTTGTGTGAATTTTTGCGATTTTTCGGGGTTCGTTTGGACATTTTTATGCATTAACTGAGTTTCAATGCATTTATGTGCATAATTCAAATTTGAACTACATGCACATATTCTAGTGCATCTAAATTGGTTGAAAAATCAAATATGTGTCCTTGGGTGCATGCTTAGGTCCCATGCAAGAAATGGGAATGAATTTCAAACACCATGGCACCGTTGATTGCCGGCAAAACATTGAGATGCCTGGTTTTTAAATTCTAGTAAATCCAAAACTCATCTGAAATTCATGAAACTTGGCATGCAATCATGGAGCGGCATCAACATGCCGTGGTGTAAATTTTGTCCCATTTGGGGCAGGTTTGGGTATATGCTTCTCACAAACCGGAGCTTCTCACAACAAGCATGATGGTTTTCGGTAGGGAACGTCCCACCTTTGGGGACGAAACGATATCCATTGCCTCTTATTGCTTTCAAATTTTTTTCTTGTGTCAACAAAGAACAACAGGAGTGTTGTGTGAATTTTTGTGATTTTTCGGGGTTCGTTTGGACATTTTTATTCATTAACTGAGTTTTCTATGCATTTATGTGCATAATTCAAATTTGAACTACATGCACATGCTCCAGTGCATATAAATTGGTTGAAAAATCAAATCTGTGTCCTTGGGTGCATGCTTAGGTCCCATGCAAGAAATGGGAATGAATTTCAAACACCAGGTCACCGTTGATTGCCGGCTAAACATTGCGATGCCTGGTTTTTAAATTCTAGTAAATCCAAAATTCTGTTAACCATTGACGTGACGCCACGTGTCTTGGTTTTAATGGCTGTAGGAGGTGCGTGCGGACAGATGCTTGACCTTGACTGAATGGGAGGCGTGTGAGCGCCGTCCGGTGCGCAGGCTGAACGAGAGGCGTGTAAGCTGTCCTTGAGTGCGTAGGCTCACCGAGAAGCGTGCGAGCTGTACGCTGCGCAGGCTCACTGGGAAGCGAGCCCTTTGACTTCCATGGCTGCCCGCCTTGCTCGCATCCTTCCATTAATGGCGCCCAAGCCACAGTTTAATTCACTTTTTAAATATAAAACACTCATCGCAAACGTTTTAGTTAGAACACCCGTGTGCAAACCGACAGCTTCCCCAGAAAGACAAGAGAAAATGTGCCGAGCAGGATTTCTGCAGCTCTTGATCGCAAACGATTTAGGTAGAACACCCATATGCAAAGTGAGAGCAGCGCAGGATTTGTGCATCCCTTCAACGCAAACGGTTGTTTTGGATGACCCGTGTGCAACCACGTACAAACAATTTGGTAAGATTTGCATCTGTCATATTGGGTATGTTTCCATTTGTCAAACTGGAAAGATTTACATTTGTTGATCTAGTAACGTTGCCATTTGTCAATCCTTGTAACACTGCGATTTGTCAAAATATGAAGCTAGAAATCATTAGCACTATGTAATTTTGCAACTAAAATTCAGTAATTAAGCATAGATTTCATTCATAGATTAAGCAGTCATTCTTAATTTATACAAACAGTTCAACTCGGCAGCTGAACCGACCAAACTTCTCCCCAATTGTTGCCAACCACGTACTGTAATAGCTAGTTCAACTATATATACTAGCTAATTTTAAGTACGTTGTACAGTTCCACCACACATCTATAGTCAGATGAACTGAACAAAATAGCCCCTAAATACTAGTACTACCACGGAGGGGCTTTGTGCTACTTCCGGTAGCCTCTCCTCTGCCGAGCGCGCTCAGTAAGAGGCAGAGGAGGAGGAGGAGGAGGAGCCTACAGACGAGGTGGACAAATGCAATACGGTGCCTGCCGCTGCTGCACGTTCAGCGACGCTCGCCAGCTCGAACGCGCACTGCCGCTCCAGACGATCCCTCTCGAAGCAGCCGGACTGCTCGTAGATCTCCTGATTCCTCGCCTCTGCGTCGGCGTGTGCTGCGGCCACGGCTGTGGTAAGGCTCTTTGCATGCTCGACGAGGCGCTCCTTCTCCTCCTGCTGGAACTCGATGTAGCGCGCAAGGTCGCTGACGCACGTGTGGGCCTCCACCTCCGCCTCCCTCCTTCGGGCGGCGGTGGCGGAGCGGGTGATGATCCCGGCAGTCGACGGTGAGCTGGCGGCCACGGCGGCCGACGATGGGGTGGCGGCCACGACCACCACCTCCCGCCTTCGGGCCGTGGTGGTGGAGCGGGTGATGGCCATGGTGGCCGGCAGTGGGGTGGTGGCCACGACGGTCATCTCCCGCCTTCGGGACGCGACGGCGGAGTGGGAGATGGCCCTGGCTTTCGACGGTGGTGTGGCGGCAACGGCGGCCGGCAACAGCTGCCGACGGGCAGCGACGACGGAGCGTGTGGTGGGTGTTCCGCGCACACCCAACAGGGACGCCACGCGCACTACACTACGCCGGGGACTGTGCCGCCGCCGCATTGTAGCCTCCCAGCTGGAGCTGTCCTCTGATGACGGCGAAGTGGCTGAACGACGACGACGGACTGGTGCCATTGGCGATTGTGGGAGAAGCAGGCGAGATAAGCTACAGGGAGGGAGGGGAAAATGCGACGCAGGACTCGCCGACCATGAGGGTTTTTATAGCAGGCCGGTAAGCATTGGGATTTTGGGGGATTTCACCGAGTCGGGCGGGAAGCTTGCGCGGGAACCTGCGAGGTTGCGTGGGAATGGGCTCACCGACGATTCATTGGCGCCACTGTTTGGCCAAAATAACGCCCCCGCGTGCTTCGCAAGCTTGCGCTGTAAACCGTCTGCGGCAGCGGGTGACAAGACATGCGAGAGGAGGACGAGAGGACACGTACACATACAGTTAATAAAAAAATGTTTGCGATTTAATTACCTACTATACCCCCGTCCTAGTTTATAAGTAGGATTTAACTAATAAAATACGAATGCATGTCACCATAGATTATATCGTTGGAGTCGTATTTGAACATAGTTTCCAGCTATACAATTTTTGTAACATGCATTAACACTTTTTTGGTTAAATTTAAGGTTATACACCAGCAAGCGTTTGCCCACAACACACACGGCTTATTCCATCACAAACAGCTCTGATGGATCAACTGTCTGCCACGTATCGCACACGCTACTCTAATCTGATTCGTGCTTGATGTCTCCGACATCGCTCGCACAGTTCGTCTTATTTGCCACGTATCACTGTGTCGTCCTCTGCTCGCATCCCTCGGCAAGCTCTGCTCGCCGTTAGGCACCGCAGCGCGCTGTGCTCGCCATTAGACGCCGCGACGCGCCCTGTCGCGTCCGTTGACGCGCTCTGCTCGCGTCCGTCGGCGCGCTCGGCTTGTGGACAACTTTTCCTTGAGGCGACCACGGAGCGCTCTGCTCACGTCCCTCCGCGCATGCTCTGCCAGTGGTTGGGCGTGCGCATGATCACGTCGGGGGCCCCATATGCATGCGGCGCTCTGCTCGCGTCCGTCGGCGCACCCGGCTTGTGGACAACTTTTCCTTGAGGCGACCGCGGAGAGCTCTGCTCGCGTCCCTCCGCGCGTGCTCTGCCAGTGGTTGGGCGTGCGCATGATCATGCCGGGGGCCCCATATGCGTGCGGTTGCGCCGCGCGCGGTGCAGTTACGTGCGGCACAATGGAGTTACGCGCTGCAAATTAGAACTGCCACCAGGGCCTGCCGATATTCCTGGCCGTCCGGCTTCCCCTTTAATTCCCGCGGCCATTATAACCTTAGTCTCTTCAACTTTCGATCGCGCCCCACAACACAACAAGCACACCCACGACGACACATAGAGAGGGGATGTCCGGCGGCGCTCCAATGGAGTTCGGCGAGCATAGAGTGGAGACCCACGCGAGGGAGACAGATTTCTCGGTGGTGTACACCATCGACCCAGCCATGGTGGACGACTACATCAATAGCGTTGAGCAGTTGCTCTCTTGAGACAAGTACAAGGTGATCGACATGGACCTCCAGTACACCGCTGGTCGTCCCGGCATAGATCAGAAGTTTGCCGTTGCCCAGTTGTGTGTGCGCCATCATGTCCTCATCTACCACTACTGCATGGCCACAGAGCCTTGCGACTGTTTCAACAGGTTTGTCAACAGCACTGACTACAAGTTCGCCACGGTGGAAACCAAAGACGATGTAAATGCGCTCAGTGTTACGGGCTTGGCCTGCAAGAACCTTGTCGAAATCCATGACCACTACACGGTCTGGGGCAGCACGAAGAAGGACTCCCTGGTCGAACTCGCCTCGGCCATGATCGACCCCTACTACGAAAAGATGAAGCGGGATGCCCAGAGAACAAGTCCCCTATCCTGGCACAGGGCCTGGATGCGGCAACTGGATGAACCTCACCTCAGGTTCGCGGCCAAGAGTGTGTACACATGCTACGAGATGCACAGGCGGATCTTTGACATGAGGAAGTGCCTCGTTACCCAAATCGACGAGCCCGGATCGAACCACAAGCAGAGCAAGCGTCACAAGAAGTAGATGATGATCGGATGATCGTTTATGCTAGTTAATCATGCATGTAATATATAGTTTACTTTATTGGTGTGTGGAAATGTCATGTGTGTAGTAGCCACCTATGTAATTATGCATGTAATAGTTTACTTTGGTGTGTGCAAATGCCGTGGTTGTAGTAGCCACCTATGTAAGTGGATGTTTAATTTGGTTATGCAAGCATGTCCTTATAAGTGTGTATATATATATATGTTGTTAGTCTGTATGCAATCCCATCGCACAACACACACGTCTTATTAGCCGCAACCGTCTGTGTTATTATCGATCTTCAAACACATTTCTGATTACAGACCTGTTTGCCGCGTATCACACACATCTTGTTAAGTTGAACCGTTTCTGTTCTCATGTCTCAACGCAAATAGTTCATCCGAGTGAACCGCATGCCGTATATCACACACACCTTCATCTGGCTGACCGTTTCTTTTGTGTTGCCTAATCACAAACAGTTCATCCGAGTGAACTGTATGTTGTATATCGCACACACCTCCATCTGGCTGCCCGTTTCTTTTGTTCCTCCTCATCGCAAACAGTTAATTGAACTGAACCGTATGCCCTGCATCGCACACGCAACTAAAATCTAAACCATGTTTGATGGCTCCGCCATCGCAAACGTTTTGCACCTTTTTTGACGGTTTTTTACACCACCGTTTGCGATTATGGCATCGCACACAGTTTCGTCGAAGGGTCTCTGATCGTAGTGTCGCGTTAGCAGCATCCTGCAGTAGTGTGACATTAGTATCCATCTCAATGGCTCCAGAAATAGTATGAAAATAAAATCGGGAGCTAGTTGCTAAAGAAAGAATAACAGGAGAGGAAACGTATATTCAAATAGTACCCAAGTGGTATAATACATTCATATAATAAGAATTCGCGCATTGTTGTTCATAAACTGAAGTTCATACGTAATCAACACTTCTATTGCAGGGAATATGTAATCCACACACTGAAGACCCGAATTAAGAAAATTGGTAGGCTAGCTCCAATCTCATTGGTAGATTACCCTAACAGCGTGTTTGCCAATATTTGGGAACAGATGTGGGAGTTTACAGTAGGCAGTTGTATTGAGATTTGACATGGAATGAGTTTGTTATTCACATTCCTCTGTTTGGGGCATTTTGGGAATTATGTGTGAGAGTTTGAGGAGAAACTGTATCCCTTTTTTGGTTTGTCGGAACTGGCGAGGAACTGGACATGGGAAATTAACG
Source organism: Triticum aestivum (assembly GCF_018294505.1). NCBI lineage: Eukaryota > Viridiplantae > Streptophyta > Magnoliopsida > Poales > Poaceae > Triticum > Triticum aestivum. The sequence continues at coordinate 44,830,475 of NC_057799.1, read as the reverse complement.
TAAGTTATGATGAAGGGTTAAGATTAACTCACTAAAACAACTCCCTTCCAACTCCCACCCGCTCCGCTGTTAATAAAATGGTGGGAGTTGGAGTCTCAGGTCCCATGACTATTCCCTTATGAACTCCTAATCCCCCTAACCAAACAATAGATTTGAAGTCTCATACCCCTTCAATTCCCATTCCCTAGCTCTAGTTACCCCCAATCAAACATGTTGTAAATGAAGCTTAGCATGCAACATCTTGTGAGAATTCACTTGGCGGCTCTCCATCCTTATGCAACTGTATTGATTGGCATGGGGTGTTGTGATGTAAACCAAAGCTAACAGCAATATTTGTATCACTGCGGCCAGTTTCTAATTATTTTAATCATCAACCTAGATTACATGAATAGTATCATACCACATGATGATAGTCGAAGCTTCAGCCGAAAACCTAATCCTGAATTGGTCGGCATTGATGGTGACACCTTTTGGGCGTAAATTACCTTCTTGAAGGCGTCACTATGAAGCTTTGGTATCTCATTCTAAATGTGCTCAATGACTCTAGAAATAGTCAAAAAATAAAATCGACACCAAGTTGCTTAGGAAAGAGCTACAGTCGAGGGAATTTGTATTCACATCATAGCCAAGTGTTATAATCCATTAATATATTGATCATTCATTCATTGTTGTTCATAAACTTCAGTTTATATGTAATCCACACTTTTAGTAATTGCAGGGAATGTAATCCACACACTCAAGGCCCAAATTGAAAAAAATTGGTAGGCTAGCTCTCTTCCCAATTATAGATTAACCAACTTACCATGCAAAATTTTGTAACATATCACTTGGCGGATGTCCATCCTTATGCAAAAGTAATGATTCTCATGGGGTGATGTTATGTAAACCAAAGCTAACATCAATTTTTTGATCACTATAGTTAGTTTCTACCTATTTTATCAACAACACGGATGTGATGGTATGGTACCATACCACATCGCGATTGTAATTGAGCAATGTGATGTAAACCAAAGCTAACAGTAATAATTGGATCACTTCAATTGGTTTCTACTTCTTTTAATCAACAACCTGGATGAGATGGTATGGTACCGTACCACCTCAAAACATTCATTGCTTCTGGGGTAAGCCTAATGCCAACTTAGTCGATAGCGACGGCGGTGATGCCTACGGAAGTATGCTACCTTCTTGAAGGAATCATTGTGAAGATTTTATAGCTCGTTCTTGATGTGCTCTGTGTCAAAGCCTTGAGCACTGCTGAGAAATACGTAGCATCTACACATGCACCGAACCATGTAAATCTAATAAGGAATATCAGCTCATAGGATATTTACTATCGAAATGACACTATTGAGAAATTAACCTATGTTTACTTTAACAAAGGCTCCTCAAAGTATGCTTTCCTTGTAGTTGGTTCTATCATCGAGGTAATTTAGTGTGTACTTTTCCTTCAATTAATAGATCATTCTCTTGTGTTGTACAACAGTTCTAGTTCCATTCATCCCAAGTGCTAAAAAATTACTCATTTTACAATTAGCTAGGTGGTCGAGAAGGTTGCGGCTAGTGAGTTGAGTTCTACTATTGCTTTAGTCAGGCCTTTGTCCACCATGCTGAGCATAGTGAGCCAATTGGATTTTGTCTCTTCAACATTGTGCCTATTGATACGTCTCCAACGTATCTGTAATTTTTTATTGTTCCATGTTGTTATATTATCTATTTTGGATGTTTTATATGCTATTTTATATGATTTTTGGGACTAACCTATTAACCTAGAGCCCAGTGCCAGTTTCTATTTTTTCCTTGTTTTAGAGTTTCGCAGAAAAGGAATACCAAACGGAGTGCAAATGGAATGAAACTTCCGAGATGATTTTTCTTGGACCAAAAGACATCCAGAGGACTTGGAGTACACGTCAGGGAAGCTACGAGGCACCCACAAGGACGGAGGGCACGCCCAGGGGGTAGGGCGCGCCCCCCACCCTTGTGGGCCCCTCGTGACTCCACCGACCTATTTCTTCCACCTATATATTCTCAAATATTCCAAAACCCACGAGGAGAGCCATGAAAACACATTTCCACCGCCGCAACCTTCTGTACCCGTGAGATCCCATCTAGGGGCCTTTTCCGGCGTCCTGCCGGAGGGGGATTCGATCACGGAGGGCTTCTACATCAACACCATTGCCTCTCCGACGAAGCGTGAGTAGTTTACCACAGACCTACGGGTCCGTAGCTAGTAGCTAGACGGCTTCTTCTCTCTCTTTGATTCTCAATACCATGTTCTTCTCGATGTTCTTGGAGATCTATTCGATGTAATACCTTTTTGCGGTGTGTTTGCCGAGATCCGATGAATTGTGGATTTATGGTCAGCTTATCTATGAATATTATTTGAATCTCCTCTGAATTCTTATATGCATGATTTGATATCTTTGCAAGTCTCTTCGAACTATCGATTTGGTTTGGCCAACTAGATTGGTTTTTCTTGCAATGGGAGAAGTGCTTAGCTTTGGGTTCAATCTTGCGGTGCTCGATCCCAGTGACACAAGGGGAACCGACATGTATTGTATTGTTGCCATCGAGGATAACAAGATGGGGTTTTCATCATATTGCACTACTGCAGGATGCTGCCAACGCGACACTACGATTAGAGACCGTTCGAGAAACTGTGTGCGATGCAATAATCGCAAACGGTGCTATATGAAAACCGTTAGAAATGATGCAAAACGTTTGCGATGGAGGATGCATCAAACACGGTTCAGATTTTAGTTGCGTGTGCGATGCCAGGCATACAGTTTAGCTCAATTAACCGTTTGCGATGATGAGGATGAAGGTGTGTGCGATGTACAGCATACGGTTCACTCGGATGAACTGTTTGTGATTAGGCAACACAAAAGAAACGGCCAGCAAGATTCAAGGTGTGTGCGATATATGGCTTGCGGTTCACTCGGATGAACTGTTTGTGTTGAGACATGAGAACAGAAATGGTTCAAATGAACAAGATGTGTGTGATACGAGGCAAACAGGTCTGTAATCAGAAACGTGTGAGAAGACCGAAAAGAACACAGACGATTACTGCTAACAAGCCTGTGTGTTTTGTGAGCAAACGATTGCTGGTATACAATTGTGAGTGATTGATGAAAACATCACCGACGGGTTCCATTGTTTAGTCCGTGTGCGATGTGATTTTCTTTGTCCACACACCATCTACGCTCTGTCTACAGAGCATCAACATATATACTTAAAAAGACAGCATTGCATAACCAAATTAAGCATACAATTACACAAGTGACTACACACATAACATTTGAACACACCAAAGTAAGAAATTACATGTATACTAAAGAAGGAGAAACGAGGATCTAATCATCTACTTATTGTTGCGATGACGCTTGCCATTGCTCTGCTTCCGGCTGGATCCCTCGCTGTTTTGGGGAAGGAGGGACTTCCTCATGTCAACGATCTGCCGGTACATGTCGTAGCTCGTGTGCGCCTCCTTGGCCGCGTACACGACGTCAGCTTTGTCGAGTTTCTCCGTCCAGGACGAGTGCCAGGCAGGCTTGTCCTTGTTGCATGAATCTTTCATGTCTCTGTAGTAGGGGTCGATGATGGCCTCGGTGAGGTGAACTAGTGAGTCCTTCTCATGCTCCTTGCTGCCCCAGATCTTGTATTAGCCCTGGATGTCGACAAGATTCTGGCAGGCGATGCCCGAACTCTCAAGCACCTTTACATCGTTGGTGATGTCCACCGTAGCGAACATGTAGTGGGGGCTGTTGACAAACCTGGCGAAACACTCGCAAGGCCTTGTGGCCAGGCAGTAGTGGTAGACGAGGACGTGGTGGCACCGCAGCGCACTGTGCTCGCCGTTAGGCGCCACGGCGTGCTCTACTCGCGTCAGTTGGCGCGCTCTGCTCGCGTCCGTCGGTGCGCTCGGCTTGTGGACAGCTTTTCCTTGCGCGTTCAACTGCTATATGCATATGTATATGGTTGCCCGGCGTTGAGGCGACCGCGAAGCGCACTGCTCGCGTCCCTCCGTGTGCGCTATGCCAGCAGTTGGGCATGTGCACGATCACGTCGGAGGCTCCATATGCATGTGGTTGCGCCGCGCGCGTTGTCACGCGATGCAGTTACATGCAGCACGATGGAGTTACGCGCTACAAATTAGAACTGCCATCAAGAGCCTGCCGATATTCCTGGCCGTCTGGCTTTCCCTTCAATTCACGCGGCCATTCTAAACTTAGTCTCTTCAACCTTTCGATCGCGCCCCACAACACAACAAGCACACCCACGACGACACATAGAGAGGGGATGTCCAGTGGCTCTCCAATGGAGTTCGGCGAGCATAGAGTGGAGACCCACGCGAGGGAGACGGATCTCTCGGTGGTGTACACCATCGACCCGGCCGTGGTGGACGACTACATCAACAGCATTGAGCAGTTGCTTGCTCGAGACAAGTACAAGGTGGTCGGCATCGACCTCCGGTACACCGCTGGTCGTCCCGGCATAAAACAGAAGGTTGCTGTTGCCCAGTTGTGTGTGCGCCATCATGTCCTCATCTACCACTACTGCATGGCCACAGAGCCTTGCGACCATTTCAACGGGTTTGTCAACAGCACCAACTACAAGTTCGCCACGGTGGAAACCAAAGACGATGTAAATGCGCTCAGTGTTACGGGCTTGGCCTGCAAGAACCTTGTCGAAATCCGTGACCACTACACGGTCTGGGTCAGCACGAAGGACTCCCTGGTCGAACTCGCCTCGGCCATCATTGACCCCTACTACGAAAAGATGAAGTGGGATGCCCAGAGAACAAGTCCCCTATCCTAGCACAAGGCCTAGATGCGGCAACTGGATGAACCTCACCTTAGGTTTGCGGCCAAGAGTGTGTACACATGCTACGAGATGCACAGGCGGATCGTTGACATGAGGAAGTGCCTCGTTACCCAAATCGACGAGCCCGGATCGAGCCACAAGCAGAGCAAGCATCACAAGAAGTAGATGATGATCAAATGATCGTTTATGCTAGTTAATCATGCATGTAATATATAGTTTACTTTATTAGTGTGTGTAGAAATGTCATGTGTGTAGTAGCCACCTATGTAATTATGCATGTAATAGTTTACTTTGGTGTGTGCAAATGCCATGGTTGTAGTAGCCACCTATGTAAGTGGATGTTTAATTTGGTTATGCAAGCATGTCCTTATAAGTGTGTATATATATATGTTGTTGCTCTGTATGCAATCCCATCACACAACACACACGTTTTATTAGCCGCCACCGTCTATGTTATTATTGATCTTCAGATACATTTCTGATTACAGACCTGTTTGTCGCGTATCACACACATCTTGTTAAGTTGAACCGTTTCTGTTCTCATGCCTCAACGCAAACAGTTCATCCGAGTGAACCGCATGCCGTATATCGCACACACCTTGATCTGGTTGACCGTTTCTTTTGTGTTGCCTAATCACAAACAGTTCATCCGAGAAACCGTATGTTGTGTATCGCACACGCCTTCATCTGGCTGCCCGTTTCTTTTGTTCCTCCTCATCGCAAACAGTTAATTGACCTGAACCGTACGCCCTTTATCGCACACGCAACTAAAACCTGAACCGTGTTTGATGCATCCGTCATCGCAAACGTTTTATACATTTCTGACGGTTTTCATACAGCACCGTTTGCGATTATTGCATCGCACACAGTTTCTCGAAGGGTCTCTGATCGTAGTGTCGCGTTAGCAGCATCCTGCATTAGTGACATCATACCATGGGTTTCATGAATCACCATATCCAGAGATTCGTCGACACATCTTGTTGCCAGATAATCTTCAGTGTGTGAAAGGCATCAAGCTTCCATGCGATGGATGGCTTTTGAAAATCCTACATGCGGTGATGTGGTTCATGCCAACAGCAAATATGCACAACTTGATTCGTACTGATATCTAGACTGAGCCATGTATCCTGCTGCTGTAGCATGACCCTCTTTTGTTGGATATTATGTATTGTTGTTAGTTTGAAGCACTCCTCTGGTTTGAAGGATAGATACCTTTCTGGGATCAAGTGCATCCTAACTCACCTGCGTAGGATGTACGGATAATGATGATGGAGATGTTGTGCAGAAGCCATATATATATATACATATATATATATATATATATATATATATATATATCAATTAGGCTTCAAGTGTGTACTTGTTGGTGAAAGTGTTGTCCAATGTGAATTATATTTTGTATTACTCATGTAGCCTACAAAGTCTGTCGCACAGCCTTGTAACTTCTTACCCCATTTCTAAATTTGTACTAGTCCTCTATGCCATATATTGCGCTACTCGTACTACTACCTCCCTCCTGGTTTACTGGTCCCCTTCGTAATTTGTGTCAAATTTTGACCATAAATTTCACTAACTAAATGTTAATGCATGTCACAAAAAATTATATCGTTTTATTCGTATTTGAACATAGTTTCCAATGGAATAATTTCCGGTGACATGCATTGACATTTTGTTAGTTAAACCTATGGTTAAAATGTGACACTAAATACGACTAGTAAGTAGTACTAGTATACATCGGTCAAATTATTCATCATGTCCTCACATTGAATTGACGTGACAACACGCTACGCGTGAGGTGACACAAGGATCTTGGCGGCGTGTGCGGGTATTGTGGACTTCAGATGTGGAGTACTACCACTTATCTGTCGAAATCTTTCATCATTCACTTAAAACAGTTGATTTAATCATACATTGAGTACCATATAACTGGAATTAACCGATGCAACTCCAAGAAGGATTGGCCGGTGCTGCTGGCTGGCGTCAAGTTCGATCCCACGGATCAGGAGCTGATCGAGCACCTTGAGGCTAAAGTGAGTGATGACAGCGCGAGATCTCACCCTCTCATCGATTTGTTCATACAAACCATCGACAGCGAGCACGGCATATGCTACACCCATCCTGAGAAACTTCCAGGTAAGACACCGATCGGTCGTCTACTTGCACAAACATATTCCTTTGTTTATAGCTCTATTTTTTTATTTTTAGACGCAGACCTAGTGAAACAATTACAATTTGATAGTTAATAAAAAGTGAAACAAGTGACTGCAACATGCCAAAGATGTTATGAAAATGCCAACTACGTACACTAAAACCTGTATTCGACAATACTACAGGTATCACACTGAGTGGCCTAAGAAAGCATTTCTTCCAGCGCAATTCCAGGGCGTTCAAAAGGGACACGTGGACGCGTCGCAAGATACAGTCGGAGTGCGGCATGCACGCGATGTGGCACAAGACCGGCAATACCTTGCCGGTGATGGTCAATGGCCGGCAGACGGGCAGCAAAAGGTTCTGGTGCTGCACACCAACAAGAACTTCGACCATTCCCGCAAAAAAATAAAAATAAAAAAAAGAACTTCGACCAGCAGAGAACCAACTGGGTGATGCACCAGTACCACCTCGTGGACCTGGAGCAAGGGAAGGAGCGGGAGCTGGTCTTCTGCAAGATTTTCTACTAGATGAACACTAGGGCCAGTACTAAAAAGATTATAAGTTAGTTTGGTATTAGTACTTGTACTACCTTGTCGTCCGCAAGTGGGTATTGTTGTTAACGATCTTTCAGTATGAACTTGGCATTTCTTCCGACCATCATGCCGAGGGTCGACGTAGATATAAAGTTGAATCATTTGTTTCGAAACGAATTTTCAGGCACCTGATTTTTATTTGATGGATAGCATAAGCACCTGCCGTTCGAATTTCCAGTTCTCCAAATTTTTCGAAACAAGTGCATGCACTTATTATCACTATGAAAAAACAATATACCTGCTGCATCCTAGTTATCAGTCTGTACTTGCAGAATTCTCTTGTTTATTGAGCAGGTATATTGTTTTTTCAGGTCGAGCAAGTTTCAACTGGGTTGTAGACAACCCAGGCTTGGTTTTGTTTTTTACAGGCCTAGCCCATGACGACAACGGGGCACAAAGATCCAACAGGTATCTACTGGCCTCTGGCCCGCCAGCGTTAGTTATATTTTGTCTTACAACATCTGCAGGCAGTTTTTTTACTGAATCAAACACGCAGCCCAGTTCTATTTTCCTCTTGAAACGCCATGTCCTACTTCCGTTTTCTAATCTCTACCTATAGTTTTACTAGTTCATATACACGTATCATTATATTGAAAATACATAAAGTTCCCTTTTCATATTTACATCCTTATTTTTGTTGTTGTTTTCCCTCCCAGCGCTGATTTTTTTACCACTGGTTTTTCCTTAAACAAACTCAATTGTCCCACGTCTTGTTTGCTTACAAAAACAAAACGATTTTTTTGGCAAATCAATAAGTTCTTAAAAAAATGTTGATCATTTCGGGATTACAACAGTTCGGACTCCACCGAAATATGCAAAATAAGGTTGAACTTTTTGACAGTGGTCCTAGGCAGAAAATGGGCTGTAATAAATTACTTAAGAATTAGCAAATGGGCTGCAAATTATTAAAAAATAGCAAATGGGCTCTATGTTGTCTGCCACAGATTTGGAGGCTGACTTGTGGGCCTACTAAGTTCATGCGTACACAAGGTTTCTCCAAAAAAGAAACTTAGTCAACAATCGACTCTACCAGCATCAGACCGTTAGATGTCAATCTAACGGCAATCGTGCTTCTTCAGTCTCTGATCTTCCTGCTCCAGCCGCCCAAACCAGCGCCGGCGGAACCGCCTGCTCTTGCCTCTCGTGGTCGGTTGTGCTGCCAGGCAGGCCCCACCATACTCGCATCCCTAGCCTGGCTATCCCTCTACTCACCCACACCTACTGTTATTTTCCGGCGACGGCAGCCGAACCAGTCAACCCTCGTACTCCTCACCGCGTGGGCAGCCACTGCCATGTCTTCCCCGGCTCTGTGTCGTTCCCTTCATGGGCCTCGCCGTCCGCCACCGCCCTGGTGCTCTCGGCGCGGCGTGGTCAACGAACGACATCCATCGGAAGTGGACTGTACGTGGAGAGGCTGACAGCTGGGTCCACGACCGCACACAAGAAAATGCCTCCTTATTACGCGCAAAATAATGATTCCTCCACCTGACATCTGGGACCAACCGAAAGGGCCTCTGTATTTCATGAAAAAAAACGTTCCAGCCACTGACAGCTCGGACCCACCAGCTATATCTTCGCACGCAAGGAAGTGCTTCCTTATTACGCAGAAAAAAATGAATACTCCCCCTGCTAGCTAGGACCCAGCATAATGGGAGGCTGACTTGTGGGCCTACTAAGTTGACGGGGACGGAGGGCTTTGTCAATTTAGTCAATATGAACGATTCTAGCTCCAGTGACCGTACGATGCCCATCCAACAACCGTAGTGCTTCTTCAACCTCTAGTCTTCTTGCTCCAACCGCCCAAACAAGCGTCGGCCGTGCTGCCTGCTCCTGCCTCCCGTGGCCGGCTGTGCTGCCACCGCTGGCCATGCCATCCCTCTATACTCATCCACACCCCCTGTTATTCTCCGGCGAGGGCAACCTCACACCGCAGGCGAAGCAGTCAACCCACGTACTCCCCTCTACGTGGGCATCCACTGCCGCGTCTTCCCCGGCTCCGTGTCGTCCCCTTCCTAGGCCTCGCCGTCGTCCACCACCCTGGTGCTCTCGGTGCGGCGTGGTCAATGTGGTCAACGAACGACTTCCATCGGAAGAGTACTGTACGTGGAGAGGCTGACAGCTGGGTCCACGGCCGCAGCAAGGAAATGCCTCCTTATTACGCGCAAAATAATGATTCCTCCACCTGACAAAAGGGACCCACCGGACAGGGCACCGTATTTCACGAAAAAAAACATTTCCCCCTGACTGCTGGGACCCACCAGCTACATATTCGCACGCAAGGAAGTGCGTCCATATTACGGGCAAAAAAATGATTTGCCTCCCTGACTGCTGGGACCCACCAGCTACATCTTCGCACGCAAGGAAGTGCCTCACAGTCGGGACCCACCTGGTCGAAGCGTACATAGCGTTGTCATTCTGGTGGCGAACGTGTACATACATACTGGTCGATCGGTCTGTCTGCAGGCTGCAGCGCTGAACCGTGGCCGTGTAAGGAAGGGCACGTGTCGTAGTAGAGGTGCGCACGTAGCATGTACATGTACGTACAGCAGCCAGGGTGCAAGAAAGTAAATACGGCCACGTACGTATATATGGGCGGGGTCTTGAATGCCTACTGGCGCATACATACGGCCAGGGCTCGCGTACATGGTTGGGTCAGAACGGAGAAGTTGTGTCGTCGTGATGATCATGGGGAGGCAACCGGCTGGGTCGAAACGGAATGCGTCGTCGTGTTCATCGGGAGCCAACCGGCTTGGACGGAATAGCCGATGGAAACGAGGCCTGGCGTACCACAGAACGGAGGAAACGGCCTTGTGTTCGACCGGCCACAGTCGAAACGGGATCCTATTGGCATACCGCAAAACGGAGGAAACGGACCTCCTACGGTGGAAACGGGGTCTTGTTGATCGGGAGGGGTGTGGCGTACCGCAAAACAGAGGAAACGGACTTGTATTGGAGTGCTACGGTCGAAACAGGGGTCCTGTTCATCGGGAGGGGTGTGGCGTACCACAAAATGGGACTCCACGGCATACTGTTCATCTCCACCGTCGACCTCCTCCAGCCTCCACGGGCTACTGTTCATCCACCGTCGACCTCCTCCAGCCTCCACCTGCGACTGTTCATCCATGGGCTCCTGTTCATCCAGCCTCCACCGCACGCTCCTCCATCGGCTACTGTTCAACCAGCCCTCTCCACGGGGTCCTGTTCAACCACCCCTCCATGGGCTACTGTTCATCCAGCCCTCCACCGGCTACTGTTTAACCAGCCCTCCACCGGCTACTGTTTAACCAGCCCTCCACGGGGTCCTGTTCATCCAGCCCTCCACGGGGTCATGTTCATCCACCGGCTCGATCGATCGGGGTACTGTTCATCCAGCGGCAACGGCCTCTACTACCACGGGGTCCTGTTCATCCAACCCCCCACCGGGAACTGTTCATCCAAACCCCCTCAGCAACGCTCATTGTTCATCAAGGGAAGGAGGCAGCAGTGTTCGATCGGCTTCAGCTAGCAGCAGTAGCGAAGGAATCACTCGGGTTTAGTTAACAGCAAGTGATCGATCAATCGCTCCGGTTCAGTAATGCGTAGCCTGTAGTGCAATCGCTCGGGTTCAGTTAGAGCCCAACGCCTCGCTCGGGTTCAGTTAGAGCCCAACGCCTCGCACACACGCGTGTACATATGAGAGAAACGCGCATCGCTCGGCCCCCGACCACCCACCGTAACCGGGAACTCCCCGATATTTTCCTCGCCCTCGCTTCTACCATGGGTTTTTCCGTCATGGACGGCCCAAAGAATGGAATGCAGCTGCGTCTCCGGCCCGCCCAGGACGAAAAGCCCATTTTTTGTGATGATTTTTGTCATAGAAGTAGGACCCCACCACATCTATGATGATACCTGGTTTTGTCACAATTATCGTCATAGAGGTGTCATAAGTATGACAGGAAAAAAATCCGTTCGGCCCAAAATGTCACGGATGTGTCTTTTTTTAGTGATATAACATCTACGCATAGACCTGGCTCTAATGCCACTGTTGGTGAACGCAATATTTCAAAAACTTTACCCACGATCACGCAAGATCTATCTATGTAATGCATAGCAATGAGCGGGAGAGTGTGTCCATGTACCCTCATAGACCGAAAGCGGAAGCGTTAATAACGCGGTTGATGTAGTCGATCGTCTTCGCGATCCAACCGATCAAGTACCGAATGCACGACACCTCCGTGATTTGCACACGTTCAGCTCGGTGACGTCCCTCGTACTCTTGATCCAGCTGAGGCCGAGGGAGAGTTTCATCAGCACAATGGCGTGATGACAGTGATGATGAAGTTACCGACGCAGGGCTTCGCCCAAGCAGTGCGACAATTTTACCGAGGTGGAAATCTGTGGAGGAGGGCACCGCACACGGTTAAACAATCAACTTGTGTGTCTATGGGGTGGCCCCCTCCCCCGTATATAAAGGACTGGAGGAGGGGAGGGCCGGCCCTCTCTATGGCGCGCCCCAAGGGGGATTCCTACTCCTAGTAGGAGTAGGTTCCCCCCTTCCCTTGTTGGAGTAGAAGAAGAAGGAAGAGGGAGAAGGAGAGAAGGAAAGCCCCCCCCCCCAATTCGGATTTGGCTTGGGGGGCGCGCGCCTCCCACTTGGCCGCCTCCTCATCTCTCCCACCATGGCCCATTAAGGCCCATTAACTCCCCGGGGGGTTCCGGTAACCCCCCGGTACTCCGGAAAATGCCTGAACTCATCTGAAACCTTTCCGGTGTCCAAACATAGCCTTCCAATATATCAATATTTATGTATCGACCATTTCGATACTCCTTGTCATGTCCATGATCACATCCGGGACTCCGAACAACCTTCGAGACATCAAAACACATAAACTCATAATACCGATCGTCATCGAACGTTAAGCGTGCGGACCCTACGGGTTCGAGAACTATGTAGACATGACCGAGACTCATCTCCGTTCAATAACCAATAGCGGAACCTGGATGCTCATATTGGTTCCTAAATATTCTACGAAGATCTTTATCGGTCAAACCGCATAACAACTTACGTTGTTCCCTTTGTCATCGGTATGTTACTTGCCCGAGATTCGATCGTCGATATCTCAATACCTAGTTCAATCTCATTGCCAGCAAGTCTCTTTACTCGTTCCGTAGTGCATCATTCCACAACTAACTCATTAGTTACATTGCTTGCAAGGCTTATCGTGATGTGCATTACCGAGAAGGCCCAGAGATACCTCTCCGACAATCAAAGTGACAAATCCTAATCTCGATCTATGCCAACTCAACAAACACCATCGGAGACACCTGTAGAGCATCTTTATAATCACCCAGTTACGTTGTGACGTTTGATAGCACACTAAGTGTTCCTGCGGTATTCGGGAGTTGCATAATCTCATAGTCATAGGAACATGTATAAGTTATGAAGAAAGCAATAGCAATAAACTAAATGATCATGGTGCTAAGCTAACTGATGGGTCAAGTCAATCACATCATTCTCTAATGATGTGATCCCGTTCATCAAATGACAACTCATGTCTATGGTTAGGAAACTTAACCATCTTTGATTAACAAGCTAGTCAAGTAGAGGCATACTAGTGACACTCTGTTTGTCTATGTATTCACACATGTACTAAGTTTTCGGTTAATACAATTCTAGCATGAATAATAAACATTTATCATGATATAAGGAAATATAAATAACAACTTTATTATTGCCTCTAGGGCATATTTCCTTCAGACAGCCTCCCGGCACTGAACTTCCGCCCTCCAGTCGGCGTTGGACATGCCCGGGGGCTTGGACGGCGGCGCCCTCGGCTTCCTCTGCTTTGACTAGGCGACGGTGGCGGTCGGAGCCGTCGCTGCGCGGGGGACCACGTACTTCTTCGGTGGCATGGCAGCCAGCAGGGAGGAGGAGGAGATTGGCGGGAGGAATGGAGAGAATGAGAGGGAAGCCGGGGGGAAAGCGGGAAGAAACGGTGGGAAAAGGCACTCCTCTCGCTGACGGAGCGGCCCCACACCCTTTTTTGCCTGTGCCGGCACCCCCAAGCGCCCCCCAGCGCGTCAGATTCGGCTCGGGTGCGCCGGTGATACGTCTCCAACGTATCTATAATTTTTGATTGTTCCATGCTATTATATTATCTGTTTTGGATGTTTAATGGGCTTTACTATACACTTATATTATTTTTGGGGCTAACCTATTAACCGGAGGCCCAGCCCAAATTGTTGTTTTTTTGCCTATTTCAGTGTTTCACAGAAAAGGAATATCAAACGGAGTCCAAACGGAATGAAACCTTTGGGAGAGTTATTTTTGGAACAAACGTGACCCAGAGGACTTGGAGTGGACGTCAAGAAAGAGACGAGGAGGCCACAAGGCAGGGAGGCGCGCCTGCCCCCCTGGGCGCGCCCCCACCCTCGTGGGCCCCTCGTACCTCCACCGACCTACTTCTTCCTCCTATATATACCTACGTACCTCGAAACCATCCCGGAGCACCACGAAACCCTATTTCCACTTCCGCAACCTTCTGTACCCATGAGATCCCATCTTGGGGCCTTTTCCGGCGCTCCGCCGGAGGGGGCATTGATCACGGAGGGCTTCTACATCAACACCATAGCCTCTTCGATGATGTGTGAGTAGTTTACCTCAGACCTTCGGGTCCATAGTTATTAGCTAGATGGCTTCTTCTCTCTCTTTGGATCTCAATACAAAGTTCTCCTCGATTCTCTTGGAGATCTATTCGATGTAATCTTCTTTTGCGGTGTGTTTGTCAAGATCCGATGAATTGTGGGTTTATGATCAAGATTATCTATGAACAATATTTGAATCTCCTCTGAATTATTTTATGTATGATTGGTTATCTTTGCAAGTCTCTTTGAATTATCAGTTTGGTTTGGCCTACTAGATTGATCTTTCTTGCAATGGGAGAAGTGCTTTGCTTTGGGTTCAATCTTGCGGTGCTCGATCCCAGTGACAGAAAGGGAAACGACACGTATTGTATTGTTGCCATCAAGGATAAAAAGATGGGGTTTATATCATATTGCTTGAGTTTATCCCTCTACATCATGTCATCTTGCTTAAAGTTTTACTCTGTTCTTATGAACTTAATACTCTAGATGCATGCTGGATAGCGGTCGATGTGTGGAGTAATAGTAGTAGATGCAGGCAGGAGGCGGTCTACTTGTCGCGGACGTGATGCCTATATACATGATCATGCCTAGATATTCTCATAACTATGCTCAATTCTATCAATTGCTCGACAGTAATTTGTTCACCCACCATAATACTTATGCTATCTTGAGAGAAGCCATTAGTGAAACCTATGGCCCCAGGGTCTATTTTCTATCTTATTAATCTTCCAACAACTAGCAATTTCTATTACCATTTATTTTGCTTTCTTTACTTTTAGTCTTTATCGTAAAAATACCAAAATATTATCTTATCATCTCTATCAGATCTCACTTTTGCAAGTGGTCGTGAAGGGATTGACAACCCCTTTATCGCGTTGGTTGCAAGGTTCTTATTTGTTTATGTAGGTACAAGGGACTTGAGTGTGGTCTCCTACTGGATTGATACCTTGGTTCTCAAAAACTGAGGGAAATACTTACGCTACTTTGCTGCATCACCCTTTCCTCTTCAAGGGAAAACCAACGCTGTGCTCAAGAGGTAGCAAGAAGGATTTCTGGCGCCGTTGCCGGGGAGTCTACGCGCAAGTCAAGACATACCAAGTACCCATCACAAACTCTTATCCCTCGCATTACATTATTTGCCATTTGCCTCTCGTTTTCCTCTCCCCCACTTCACCCTTGCCGTTTTATTCGCCCTCTTTTCCCTTCGCCTTTTTCTTTGCTTGTTCCTTGTGGTATGTGCTATCATTATGTCTGAAACTGGGGAGGTTATGGCTGATAATAACATGGGAAACTTTAATGCTTTTGATGATCTTCCTGAGGAACCTACTATCTTGCACACTAAAAAGTTTCGAGTTGGTAGTGGTAATATTATTGGGAAAGGAGTTATTCAAGATTTCTTTACTTGTGCCGGTGCTCTGCCCATTATGGGTGGCTCTATTCTTCATAGAACTAGTAGCCTTGCGGATGCAATATCTTTGCTCGTAGTTGAACTTGAAAGGCAATTTCTTCATATGCATCCTTGCATACAAAGAATTTTCCTAGAATTTTCTAATATAGAGCACTCTTCTGTTAAGCGTGCCGCTACTATCTTTTTGGCTCATGAGTTCAGATTTATAATGAAAGAGGCTGAAGAAATTTTTGCGCATTATAGGGTAGATGTTGGTCATTCTCCCATAGAAGCTATCCTTTTTAACCAAGAAGACATAATGCGTTTACAATCTTTAGATCATGTTGCCTATAATGAAAATCTTAGAAAAAAGGTTCCTGCCGATGTTCTAGTTGACAGAATTTCTGAACTTAATGATGATTTTGCTATTCAGAATAATGGGTTAGGTTTTTCTCTTGAACAAAGGGTTGTGACTTTTTGCCAAAAGAATGCTTGTAATGATCAATTGGTTGTGCAATATAAGGGGCCAAAGGAGGAACCCATACCTCCCGAGCTTGATCATGGGGACTTTTGTCCCATTAAATTTAGTCCCTTTGATTATTTTTGCTTGCCACAAAGAAAACTTGCTGCTGAACAAAGAGAATATGAGAGAAGTTTTCATTACTTGCCTTATCATTATTATGGCAATACCTAGATCTATCCTTGTTTTTATGCCTAGCTAGGGGCGTTAAACGATAGCGCTTGTTGGGAGGCAACCCAATTTTATTTTTGTTTCCTTCTTTTTGGTTCTGTTTAGTAATAAATAATTCATCTAGCCTCTGGTTAGATTCGTTATTGTGTTTTAATTAGTGTTTGTGCCAAGTAAAACCTTTAGGATAACCTACGGTGATAGTTATTTGATCTTGCTGTAAAAAAAACAGAAACTTTGCGCGCACGAGATTAGTTTTCACAATTCACAGAAACGTGCTTTTCAGTTGATTCTTTTTGCAGTAGATCAATAAACAAATTATCTAGGACTTCCTACTTTGGTAGAATTTTTTAGGTTCCAGAAGTTTGCGTTAGATACAGAATACTACAGACTGTTCTATTTTTGACAGATTCTGTTTTTCGTGTGTTGTTCGCTTATTTTGATGAATCTATGGCTAGTAAAAGAGCTTATAAACCATAGAGAAGTTGGAATACAGTAGGTTTAACACCAATATAAATAAAGAATGAGTTCAATACAGTACCTTAAAGTGGTGGTTTGTTTTATTTCGCTAACGGAGCTTATGAGATTTTCTGTTGAGTTTTGTGTGGTGAAGTTTTCAAGTTTTGGGTAAATATTTGATGGATTATGGAACAAGGAGTGGCAAGAGCCTAAGCTTGGGGATTCCCAAGGCACCCCAGGCTAAAATTCAAGGACAACCAAAAGCCTAAGCTTGGGGATGCCCCGGAAGGCATCCCCTCTTTCGTCTTCGTCTATCGGTAACTTTACTTGGGGCTATATTTTTATTCACCACATGATATGTGTTTTGCTTGGAGCGTCTTGTATGATTTGAGTCTTTGCTTTTTATTTTACCACAATCATCCTTGCTGTACACACCTTTTGAGAGAGACACACATGAATCGGAATTTATTAGAATACTCTTTATGCTTCACTTATATCTTTTGAGCTAGATAATTTTGCTCTAGTGGTTCACTTATATCTTTTAGAGCACGGCGGTGGTTTGATTTTATAGAAATTATTGATCTCTCATGCTTCACTTATATTATTTTGAGAGTCTTTTAGAACAGCATGGTAATTTGCTTTGGTTAAAATTTTAGTACTAAAAGTGATGAGCATCCAAGATAGGTATAATAAAAACTATCATATAAAGTGCATTGAATACTATGAGAAGTTTGATACTTGATGATTGTTTTGAGATATGAGGATGGTAATTTAGAGTCATGCTAGTTGAGTAATTATTAATTTGAGAAATACTTGTGTTGAAGTTTGTGATTCCCGTAGCATGCACGTATGGTGAACCGTTATGTGATGAAGTTGGAGCATGATTTATTTATTGATTGTCTTCCTTATGTGTGGAGGTCGGGATCGCGTGATGGTTAACTCCTACCAACCCTTCCCCTAGGAGCATGCGTGTAGTACTTTGTTTTGATGACTTACAGATTTTTGCAATAAGTATGTGAGTTCTTTATGACTAATGTTGAGTCCATGGATTATACGCACTCTCACCCTTCCACCATTGCTAGCCTCTCTAATACCGCGCACCTTTCACCGGTATCATACACCCACCATATACCTTCTAAAAACAGCCACCATACCTACCTATTATGGCATTTCCATAGCCATTCCGAGATATATTGCCATGCAACTTTACCACCGTTCCGTTTATTATGACACGCTTCATCATTGTCATATTGCTTTGCATGATCATGTAGTTGACATCGTATTTGTGGCAAGGCCACCGTTCATAATTCTTTCATACATGTCACTCTTGATTCGTTGCATATCCCGGTATACCGCCAGAGGCATACACATAGAGTCATATTTTGTTCTAAGTATCGAGTTGTAATTCTTGAGTTGTAAGTAAATAAAAGTGTGATGATCTTCATTATTAGAGCATTGTCACAAGTGAGGAAAGGATGATGGAGACTATGATTCCCCCACAAGTCGGGATGAGACTCCAGACGAAAAAAAAGGAGGCCATAAAAAAAGAGAAAAGGCCCAAATAAAAAAATGAGAGAAAAATAGAGAAGGGGCAATGTTACTATCTTTTTACCACACTTGTGCTTCAAAGTAGCACCGTGATTTTCATGATAGAGAGTCTCTTATTTTGTAACTTTCATATACTAGTGGGAATTTTTCATTATGGAACTTGGCTTGTATATTCCAATGATGGGCTTCCTCAAAGTGCCCTAGGTCTTCGTGAGCAAGCAAGTTGGATGCACAACCACTTAGTTTCCTTTTGAGCTTTCATACACTTATAGCTCTAGTGCATCCATTGCATGGCAATCCCTACTCACTCACATTGATATCTATTAATGGGCATCTCCATAGCCCATTGATACGCCTAGCTGATGTGAGACTATCTTCCTCCTTTTTGTCTTCTCCACAACCACCATTCTATTCCACATATAGTGTTATGTCCATGGCTCACGCTCATATATTGCGTGAATATTGAAGAAGTTTGAAAATACTAAAGTATGAAACAATTGCTTGATTAAAACTGGGGTTGTGCATGATTTAAACATTTTGTGTGATGAAGATAGAGCATAGCCAGACTATATGATTTTGTAGGGATAACTTCCTTTAGCCATTTTATTTTGAGAAGACATGATTGCTTAGTTAGTATGCTTGAAGTATTATTATTTTTTATGTCAATATTAAACTTTTGTCTTGAATCTTTCGGATCTGAACATTCATGCCACAATAAAGAAAATTACATTGAGAAATATGCTAGGTAGCATTCCACATCAAAAATTCTGTTTTTACCATTTACCTACTCGAGGACGAGCAGGAATTAAGCTTGGGGATGCTTGATACGTCTCCAACGTATCTATAATTTTTGATTGTTCCATGCTATTATATTATCTGTTTTGGATGTTTAATGGGCTTTACTATACACTTTCATATTATTTTTGGGACTAACCTATTAACCGGAGGCCCAGCCCAAATTGTTGTTTTTTTGCCTATTTCAGTGTTTCGCAGAAAAGGAATATCAAACGGAGTCCAAACGGAATGAAACCTTTGGGAGAGTTATTTTTGGAACAAACGTGATCTAGAGGACTTGGAGTGGACGTCAAGAAAGAGACGAGGAGGCCACGAGGCAGGGAGGCGCGCCTGCCCCCCTGGGCGCGCCCCCACCCTCGTGGGCCCCTCGTACCTCCACCGACCTACTTCTTCCTCCTATATATACCTACGTACCCCGAAACCATCCCGGAGCACCACGAACCCCTATTTCCACTTTCGCAACCATCTGTACCCATGAGATCCCATCTTGGGGCCTTTTCCGGCGCTCCGCCGGAGGGGGCATTGATCACGGAGGGCTTCTACATCAACACCATAGCCTCTCCGATGATGTGTGAGTAGTTTACCTCAGACCTTCGGGTCCATAGTTATTAGCTAGATGACTTCTTCTCTCTCTTTGGATCTCAATACAAAGTTCTCCTCGATTCTCTTGGAGATCTATTCGATGTAATCTTCTTTTGCGGTGTGTTTGTCAAGATCCGATGAATTGTGGGTTTATGATCAAGATTATCTATGAACAATATTTGAATCTCCTCTGAATTATTTTATGTATGATTGGTTATCTTTGCAAGTCTCTTTGAATTATCAGTTTGGTTTGGCCTACTAGATTGATCTTTCTTGCAATGGGAGAAGTGCTTTGCTTTGGGTTCAATCTTGCGGTGCTCGATCCCAGTGACAGAAAGGGAAACGACACGTATTGTATTGTTGCCCTCAAGGATAAAAAGATGGGGTTTATATCATATTGCTTGAGTTTATCCCTCTACATCATGTCATCTTGCAAAGTTTTACTCTGTTCTTATGAACTTAATACTCTAGATGCATGCTGGATAGCGGTCGATGTGTGGAGTAATAGTAGTAGATGCAGGCAGGAGGCGGTCTACTTGTCGCGGACGTGATGCCTATATACATGATCATGCCTAGATATTCTCATAACTATGCTCAATTCTATCAATTGCTCGACAGTAATTTGTTCACCCACCGTAATACTTATGCTATCTTGAGAGAAGCCATTAGTGAAACCTATGGCCCCGGGGTCTATTTTCTATCTTATTAATCTTCCAACAACTAGCTATTTCTATTACCGTTTATTTTGCTTTCTTTACTTTTAGTCTTTATCATAAAAATACCAAAAATATTATCTTATCATCTCTATCAGATCTCACTTTTGCAAGTGGCCGTGAAGGGATTGACAACCCCTTTATCGCGTTGGTTGCAAGGTTCTTATTTGTTTGTGTAGGTACGAGGGACTTGAGCGTGGTCTCCTACTGGATTGATACCTTGGTTCTTAAAAACTGAGGGAAATACTTACGCTACTTTGCTGCATCACCCTTTCCTCTTCAAGGGAAAACCAACGCTGTGCTCAAGAGGTAGCAGCCGGCTGTTATTTCGGCCCAACCCGGCGAAAACGGACTCCTGGGGGCGCGACTGGGCCGATTTTCGCCCGCCGACGCTAAAAAATCGCCTGGGGAGGGCCTGTTGGGGGCGCGGCTGGAGATGCTCTAATAACATGATCATCAAAATTTTCTGTTGTATGACTACAGAGTTTTTGTTCAGATTGTTCATACATCTTGATGCTATTGGTCTGTTTTTTTAACCGGGCATAACCACTTTCCATTACGTTCATAACGGAAATACAACAGTTCAAGAACCATCCAGAAAACTTAAAAAGGGGAAAGCGAGTTCAAAGCATCACTGAGAAACCCACAATAAACATCCGTCATCGGGCAGTCCATCGTAGGGCGAAAATCCAATGACACCATATCAACTACGTAGAACTACCAGATCAACCGGCTACCCATATCAAATACTATTGGTGTGTTTACTACAAACTCGTGCAGCTCGGCAACGCTCCACCGACGCCTCAACTTGCCTGCTCCAGTCATCGCGACCGCCACCACCTCCAGCGTGCTTTGCAACCTCGACATGGTTCGCTCCGCCCTAGAGCGTGCCGCCGCGTCGCCGGCCACATCATCATCGACCTCCTCTTTGTTTTCCTCAAAGGGCAACCGCCAACGCTGGCCGCCTCCAGCTACATAGTCGCCATTCGCCTCGCGAACCCACTCATGTGCACGGAGGCGTGCCCGTCCGGCCTAATATAAGT
>NC_057799.1:44798410-44808798 GCF_018294505.1 Triticum aestivum | reverse complement strand
GGCATAAAAGTCACTGCCTGGGGGCGAGCCGACGCTAAAATCGGGGCTGGGGGCGGTTGGGCATCCAGCCGTCGCCCCCAGGCGCCGATATTGGCCTAGTTTTTGGCCCACTTTCGGCGACTATAGTCCCCATATGGGGCGAGAATCGGCCCAAAAGCTGGCGATTGTAAACTGAAATTCACGACCTTCTTTGTGATATGTAAAAAGTCGTTGGTTCTTTGACCAAACTTTTGGTCACTAGCAGCCTCCCTAGGCCACGTAGGATCCAGCGTGGCAAGCTGACGTGGATAAGAATCAGCCCGGTCCAATTCGGTGTTTATATGGGCCAAGCCCATTTAGTATATTTATTTCTGATAATTTTTGTCAGCTACATGGGCCAAGCCCAACTGGTCAGCCCGTCAATTTTTATGCACGTTTGGCCTTTCAAGAATATATGTACAATTTTGTGCAGCCCATTTCTGATTTACATTCAGCCTTTTTATACATTCAAATAATAATTCAATCCTGGAGTTGGTCCAATACTCTTTTCAGCCCATTCACATATTCATACATATGATCCTCCTTATCGACAAATTTTGCAAATAATTTCATATTTCAACACTAAATATGTTTACATCACATGCCATAAAGCCCTACAAAATAGTATCACTTGTTCCTATACAAAACTATCAAATGATACGTACAACAAAACAGAATACAGAAAATTTAGTTCAACAAAAATAGGTTTTCTTCCTCTTCCATCTTCCAGAACACACAACACCTGTGAAAATAAAGATGCCACAACAAAAATGGAAGGATCAGCCACTAGAAGCATATTGAATACAAGGGAAACAATCAAACTAAAGAAATGAAAGGCACGCACTATAAAAAATTTGACAGCACGAATATTTTTTATATTACCATAACAAACAGAAATGTAATCTGATTGCACAAGACACATGGCATTATCACACACCCAGACGAGCGAAGCATTAATTTGTGAGGATCAGACAAACAAAGCATTCACGCTGATGATTAACTTATAAGGCCAGCCACCCTCAATCCTCAATACAACACTAAGTTTTACTACTCCTGGCAACCTAATACACTACAGTCCAGAGGCACCTCAATGCATTACTGTCACAGTGGGGATGAAAGGTGCTTGTTAATTAAACAGGCACCTCAATTTTAGCACAACTAGGAGAAGGCGTCCAAGCACAAAACAGACGCAGCCATTCCCTCCTTGCTGCAAGGCTCGGTTCAAAACAGTCTTCAACCAAGGAATGGGAGAAGTAAGCAGTAGTACTCGTCAATGTGAAAATCAGATATATATTTTTTGGGTTGATGATAAACTCTGGCACTAAACTGAAAATTAAACTTGAACTGAACATTGTATACGGTACGTTTGGTAGTGCTTCACTTCCTGATTTAATTAGCATCTGCTGTAGTATTATTAAAACTTTCCTAAATTATACACTAAGCACTCGTTAATCTAAGAAATACTGTACAGATTTTGAGCGTTTATAAACACTGGCACTGATCTCGAAATGTACACTTAAACTGAACACTGTTAACGTTACTTTCAGGCATTCAGTACCATTTCGTCCCCAGCTCAGGCAAAACATCAAACATGCAGCATGCAAACCGATAAAAGCACATGTAGAGAAAACACAGTTCAGCATGTTCTGAATATCTTCACCAAGCTCCGTTTCTGATAGTACTTACAGAGTTTATTGGTCGCAGAGTCATCTGTGCGTAGACCTCGTCATTGTCCTTGTCAGCCTGTGCAAAACAAGCAGCATTCATCAGGATTAAATGGTTAATGCTTAAGGCCACTAACCCCTACACCTGAACCTGAAGATGAACCAAGTACACCTACATGCATGGTGATGTTGTGGACTTGACACAGCAGCTGCAATGGCAGGCTCGGGTAGGGTAGTTCGGGGTGCGGGAGTTGGGTGTCTTCTTGGTGGTCGCCGCGACCTGCAAGATCAAAAAACCTCAGCAATCCGTGTATGAAATTAAGTGATCTAAATCAGATGACATATACAGGTCTGATGGGTTTTCTTGTAGATTGAACCCTTAGAACACATGATAGGAAAGACAGAACATGTATCGTGAATGATAGCATGCAATATATATGGTCAATCTGGGGGTTCTACAAAACATTAAGATAAGAAAGAAGTTCTTCCCAGGACTGGTTAGTTTTAGAAGCTCTAGCGCAAAATCGACTCCAGGAAAGATCGACAATCCAATTCACAGATATAGAGAAAAGTAATACTTAAAAACGGGAAAATGTCTAAACAGCAAGCTAGCTGCACGTTATACAGCGTCAGCTTATTTCACCGCTCCATGGATGGAGCTTACAATACACTAACCACTTAGACGCACTAATGCAGATTAAAGGGATATGTATGTTTTGTGCCTGTTGGTTTAGGTAGATCTATTCTGGATACCAATGTTTATCTCCTTAGACCTTAGGAATTCCATCAAACTGGTATGCTACAACGAACTGAATAATTCAAGGAATCACCTAGTAGTGGCAAGAATATACAATTGTACAAATGCAGTGCAAAAAGACTAACTACGCAACAGTAACTTCCTAGAGTAGGCAATGTAAAAAGATGTGAATCTCAAATCTATAGCAGCTGCAGTGGTTCAATATAGTTTATGAAATATAATTTAAAGGAGAGCAGACTGCCTTTATATGATTTTGGTTACTACCAATTGTCAGTACAATTGCATTAGTGCGTCAAGACGCCGAACAATTTATGCTGTCATGCCAACAATTTATGCTACAAACCAACAATATATAAGAAGAATACTGTTAACTGAATATTGTTACACTGAGTATTGATCCTAGTGTTAACTGAATATTGATCCCTAGTGTTGACTGGATCTGCTGATCCTAGAAATTGCTTGCACATAATCCTTGGGAGATTTATACTGGATTAATACATTTGTTCAGTATAGTGGAGTCCTTAAACAAGCAATGATATTTTATCAGTGTTGAACAAGCAACTCCAGTATAAATTTGAACAAGCAATGGCATTTGTCAATGCTGGAGATAGAGTCAAAACTGTAATCACAAAGAATGATTGAGTGCATTGGAGATACAGTCAAACATTTGTTCTTGAACAAGCAATGATACTTCTGTAATTCAGTAACAAAGCTTGCAATTTCATTAAGAATTCGACAGGAGGAAATTTCAGTAAGGAATTGACAGGGCAAATTTCAATAACAACTAGCATAAGTGAACAATAAAGTAGTGTATGCTTCAGTGTGCCATTCTACTGCATTGCTTAGTAGTGCATGGTTCTCCGGCGACTCAAGTGCAGAAGTGGGTAGGATATTCTACACCTGAAGCGTACAACCTCAACAAGCATAGCACACAGTAGCAGAATTAGACAGCCCGATCCTGATGAAACAACCAATTATTGCTGCTTGATCCAGTTCGGAATTCGACAGATCATTTCACCCAAACCTCCTAGCCTCAAACTAAAGTGGATCAACACAATTACCTTCCCACGTGGATGGCACGCAGCTATGGAGCGTATACCAATCAAAAGTAAACTCAAACAGAACTCACCAACTCGATCCGGTTGAGAATTTTGGGGTCATTTCATCCCAAACCTCTCAGCTTCACACAACTAAACCAATGTCCCGGGAAGGAATCACCAAAAATTTTACCACATACAGTACAAGCACAACGAAGTAGCATACCGAACAGCAGAGCAGGTAGCGGGGGAGGAGAGGGGGCGGAGGAGCGGCCACTTGCCTTGGCTACGTAGTCCATCTCCGCAAACTTGAAGGCGATGCCGAGGCAGCAGAATAGGACGGAGACGTTGGAGCAGGCGCGCGAGAAGTCCCCCGCCGCCATCGCGGGCTGCTGCTGCTTGGAGACGACCGCGAGCTGCTCAAACGACGCGCCAATCCGCCGCAGCGGCTTGTCCGCCTCGTTGGACCCCATCGGCATCGGTGGTGCTTAGCGCCGCCGCGGTGGTGCCCACAGCGTCGAGGATCTCGCGGTTTCTCAGGGACTGGCTCGCCGCCGCCAACACCGCCAGGGCCGATGCTACCATCGCGTCGCCAGGGCCGCAGCCACGCGGTCGACGGGCGCCACACGGAAGCGGTTGCGGATCTGGGCCCCGACGGCGCGGACCCCCTCCGCCAACGGCACCCCGCCGCCGGCCGCCATGGAGGGGTTGGCCATCGAGGAGGAAGGGGTCTCAGGCTAGGGTTTGATCTGGAAGTGGGGAGTGTCGCTTGAATCGGCGTGGAGGAGGCCAGGATTGGGGGAGGTCTGCGGCGGCGGCTGGGTTGGAAGCGGTTGCGGATCGATCCAGAGAGGAGGAGGAGTCGTGGAGTCGTGGGTTGGAGACGAGGGGTTGGGTGGGGTTCGCGCGCGAGAGAGAGAGGGGCGGTGGTTGGGTGCGTGGGAGGAGTGCGCGTTGTGGGTTGGGTGACGTGGGTGAGACAGGCGAGCCGTTTGGATCCAGGAGCATCCGACGGTGAATAGGAGATCCTCCTGGACCAATCAGAACGCAGTATACAAGTACCATATTTTGATCATCTAAATTGGTCGTCATAAGTAAGGTGCTAAATCATATTGGCTATTTTATGACGTGAAAAATAAAAATAAAAATAGAATACCTTCTCATATGTCATTAAATTTGACCTTAGTTTTCAGGAATAATGACAAATCGAAATAAGACAATTATTTTTTAAAAGAGTTAGGAGAAATGAGTTTTTTAAATCATTTTCCATTTTTCAAGCGTCCAAAATGAGTTTTTTGTAAAGGACCTACTATATATTTGTTGCAAAATTGTACCAAATCAATTTTCTAAATTACTAGGCCATATATAATGCACAATTGACCAAATAGTTGAGTGTCCAAAGATTTTATCCATCTCTCATGAAAAAGACAAATATCTGCCGATTCAGCTGGAAGCGGGTCAAATTTGAACTGCAGCTACCTCATAGTTTGCTCATGATTTTTTCCAAAAATCATTTCTAGGTACATAAGTATATATTTAATCGGAGAAACACCAAAAAAATCCCAAGGTTCAACCACTAGCTAGGAACGGGCATGCCTGCTGTTTTGACCGCATTTTGAAACGCGCATGAAAAATTCAAAAAAAATCAAAAAATTGGAAAACCTTCGCATTGTGTCATTATATGTTACCAAGTTACCAGAAAAATAATAAACTTGTAGTACGGTAATTATTTTTAAAAAGTGTTCTAGAAACGAGCTATCATGTGTGGAGATCAATGGCTTTCAAGCCAAATGATCAATCTTATGGCCACATTTATGGCATAGTTTGTTCAAATGATCTCATATTGTGCACGAGGGTGGATATTGGGATGGCAAAGAATGTTGCCTAAGGAAGTTTTCATTTTCTTTGGACGAAATAATTATTTTATATTTTTTGAGTGCCCAAAATGAGTTTTTTTTGTGAAGGACCTACCATATATTTGTTGCAAAATTGGACCAAATCATTTTAATAAAATAATAGGCCATATTTAATGCACAATTGATCAAATGGTTGGGTGTCAAAATATTTGATCCACCTCTCATGAAAAAAGACAAATTTCCGCCGATTCAGGAGGAAGCGGGTCAAATTTGAACTACAGCTGCCTCATAGTTTGCTCTTTATTTTTTCCAAAAATCATTTCTAGGTATATAAGTATCTATTTAATCAGAGAAACATCAAAAAAATTCCAAGATTCAACCACTAGCTAGGAACGGTCAAGCCCGCCGTTTTGACCGCATTTTGAAACGGGCATAAAAAATTCAAAAAACATCAAAAAATTGGAAAACCTTCGCATTGTGTCATTATATGTGACTAAGTTGTTAGGAAAAATAATAAACTTGTAATACGGCAATTATTTTAAAAAGGTGTTCTCAAAAATGAGCTATCATGCGTGAAGATTCATGGCTTTCAAGCCAAATGATCAATCTTATGGCCACATTCATGGCATAGTTTGTTCAAATGATCTCATATTGTGCAAAAGAGTGCATCTTGGAATTCCAAACAATGTTGCCTAAGGGATTTTTCATTTTCTTTGCACGAAAAATTCATTTTCCATTTTCCGAGTGCCCGAAATGAGTTTTTTTGTGAAGGACCTACCATATATTTGTTGCAAAATTGGACCAAATCAATTTTCTAAAATACTAGGCCATATTTAATGCACAATTGACAAAATGTTTGGGTGTCAAACGTTGTGATCCACCTCTGGTGAAAAAGACAAATTTCCGCTGATTCAGCAGGAAGCGGGTCAAATTTGAACTGTAGCTGCCTCATAGTTTGCTATTTATTTTTCCCAAAAAACATTTTTAGGTACAAAAGTATCTATTTAATCAGAGAAACACCAAAAGTTTTCCAAGATTCAACCACTAGCTAGGAACGGTCATGCCCGTCATTTTGAACGCATTTTGAAACGGGCATAAAAAATTCAAAAAATTAAAAAATTGGGAAACCTCCGCATTGTGTCATTGTATGTGACCAAATTACCAGGAAAAATAATAAACTTGTAATAAGTCAAACCTTTTAAAAAGTTGTTCTCAGAAATGAGCTATCATGTGTGAAGATTCATGGCTTTCAAGCCAAATGATCAATCTTATGGCCACATTCATGGCATAGTTTGTTCAAATGATCTCATATTGTGCACAAGGGTGCATCTTGCAATGGCAAACAATGTTTCCTCAGGGAGTTTTCATTTTCTTTGGACGAAAAATTCATTTTCCATTTTTTGAATGCCCAAAATGAGTTTTTTTGTGAAGGATCTACCATATATTTGTTGCAAAATTGGATCAAATCAATTTTCTAAAATATTAGGCCATATTTAATGCATAATTAACAGAATGGTTGGGTGTCAAAGTTTTTATCTACCTTGTCGGGGATATACCCCGCGGTATGAACCGGCCGGAGATATGACCCGGCCGGGCTTGGCGGTTTATTTGAGACCCGGTTGACACTTGGCGATTCACTGGCGACCTGCCTTGGCCAGACGGTTTACAAACAACCTGCCTGAACATTATGACGCACTGGTAACCCGGTGGGCGGCTGACGGATGACAAGGCCCATGGCCCAGAAGGCCGGTTTATATTAATGGTGGGCCGGTTTAAGAGGAAAGGCGTGAAGAATATTTACCTTACAAGGAGTTAAGACCCGGACTTGTATCCGGTTTGTATTAGAAGATAGGCTAGTCCTAATCCTAATAGGACTCCACATGTAACCCGCCCTTTCAACTTATATAAGGAGGGGCAGGGCTCCCCAAAGAGGGGGGAAGCAAGAAGAAACAATCTCTAGGGCTAGACACAAAGAGCCGGTTTACCGGCGACTCTCTCATGATCATAATGAGACCTAGCCACAAACAGCATGTAGGGTTATTACCGGATAATGTTTCCCG
Organism: Triticum aestivum; assembly: GCF_018294505.1. Classification (NCBI taxonomy): domain Eukaryota; kingdom Viridiplantae; phylum Streptophyta; class Magnoliopsida; order Poales; family Poaceae; genus Triticum; species Triticum aestivum. Next base: position 44,801,406 of record NC_057799.1, on the reverse strand, counting down.
GGGCCCTAAGTTGTCTAAATCCTTGTCTTGTGTTGCGTCTCTCGATTCCGCTCAACCCCTCTCAAGCTACCACATAGATGCGTTGGCCTCACGACTAAGTCCTCACACTAGGACATCTGTCGTGGCAAATCCACGACAATTGACGCCCACCGTGGGGCTCGCGCACGGTGGTGTTGAGTTTTTGGAGGGATTTTTCTAAAGGTTCGAGAAGTTCGTGAATTTCCGGATGAAAAACCGATTTGGAAGACGTGCAATTTGTGAGATTGGTGTTCAAGGAAAAATTAGGGCTGTGTGCGTCGCCGTCACGTCGTCTCAATCCGCCGAGTCCGAGGCAGGATCTTCTGCACGAGTCCGAGGCCGACTGGAGTTCAAGATCCATCCGAGTACAGGTTTCGTGGAGTTGCTGCAGCCGCGGTCGTTCGTACCGTTCCGCCGCGTTGCAGCAGTTGTTCGGTACGTAGCGTCCATAGAAGCAGGTGGTCACGAGGGTGTCAAGTCCCGAGGCAAGCATCAAATCTGCCGCTGCTTCTTTGTGCATGAAGACCAAAATCCAATCATCAACTACTACTCCATCATCTATTATGACGTGTGAAGGCACTAGCCAACTGACGCGTCTGCCAAAGCCGATCACAACTTGCAAAACGTGGCTATACCGAGGAAACCGATCTAAGCCGGCCTGATCAGCCGCGTTTCAAAAAATGGTCAAGCCAAGCACAACCCGGAGGAGGTCTCGATCGCATGGAGTCGGCCTCGTTTCCACGTGCCGCATCAAGTCATTGTCCGCGCCTCCGAGCCATTACGACCAGCCTGGGCCCTGCCATCACCGTGGCTGCACTTCTGAACCGCCGCTGCGCCGGGTCACCTTCTGCTTCCATCGACCCCGCGCCAAGCGGCCTGCATCGTCGACGACCCGCGGGTGTCGTCGCTGCTGTTTTGAGCCGCCGGCCGCCGAGGCTCCCAAACCGCCGGCCTCCGAGCGTTGCGAGCCGCTCCAACACATCTTGACGGCTAACCGTTCTGCAGAGTGCTAGAGATCAGGCGTCTGATGGTAATTATACGAAGTAAATACGAATTCCGAGGACTACAGGTTCACGACGTGGACGTGTCCACTCCAATCTCCAGCAGCACTCAGATTCAAAGGGTGGCCACAAGTTAAATAATACTTTTAACGGTAGTCAAAGGAAATCAGCAATTATGGAGGAGTCAACAATCAGTAAGTACTCCATGTGGGGTCAAAAGGAAAAAATGCATACGTGCCCACAGGAGCCTAATAGTTCAATTCTGCATGCAACACGGGGCTTTGAGGAGTCAGTTAAATTCATCCTCACATGCCGTCGCCTGGAGTTTGCCCTGCTACATTGCTCCCGTGGCCACGCGCTCGTGTCGTTGCAAGTCGCCGTCCACCGGTTCGCTGTCTACGCGGGCCTCTATCACTGCCGTGTGCCGTCATCGCAAGCTGCCAGCACGTCGCTCCATCGTCGGGCGTTGAGCCGCCCTTGCGCTCCCCATGAGCCGCCAGCTGCAGCCTCGGCTTCCGCCGCGAGCCGCCGGCCGCTGACGGGCTGTCTGGGCCTGCGGTTTTCACCGCGTCGTTGATCCGCCGCTCGTCTCTGCCTCCGTAGGCTCCACCGTTTCGCCTCTGTTCTTCTAGTAGACATGCTGTCTGGCTCCTTTGACTGCTGCGGCTCTTATATACGCGGTCACAAGCACGAGTACAGAAGGTTTAACAAGGGATTTTCTAATCTACAAGAAGATTCTCTGTCATAGTTTCAATAACCAGAACGAGTAAAAATAAGGGCTGCTGTACCAACGGACTGGAATTTCCTGCCACTATTTCTACTGCTCAGGCGATACATGCCGAATGGAGATAGCACAAAGAGCTAGCAATTCTGCATACATTGAGGCAGATTCTGCATTTGGTGACATCAGATTAATGGAGCTGATGGGCAGAAGCAGCGGATTTATCACAATACATGTTTCCTTGTTGGGGAACGTAGTAATTTCAAAAAATTTCCTACGCACACGCAAGATCATGGTGATGCATAGCAACGAGAGGGGAGAGTGTTGTCCACGTACCCTCGTAGACCGACAACGGAAGCGTTATCACAACGCGGTTGATGTAGTCGAACGTCTTCGCGATCCGACCGATCAAGTACCGAACGCACGGCACCTCCGAAGTTCTACACACGTTCAGCTCGATGACGTCCCTCGAACTCCGATCCAGCCGAGTGTTGAGGGAGAGTTTCGTCAGCACGACGGCGTGGTGACGATGATGATGTTCCACCGACGCAGGGCTTCGCCTAAGCTCCGCAACGGTATTATCGAGGTGTAATCTGGTGGAGGGGGGCACCGCACACGGCTAAAATATCATATATCAAGTGTGTTCTTAGGTGCCCCCCTGCCCCCGTATATAAAGGAGCAAGGGGGAGGCCGGCTGCCTATGGGGCGCGCCAAGGAGAGGGGGGGAGTCCTCCTCCTAGTAGGAGTAGGACTCCCCTTTCCTAGTCCTACTAGGAAAAGAAGGGGGGAAGGAAAGAGAGGGACAGGGAGAGGGAAAGGGGGCTGCGCCCCCCTCTCCTAGTCCAACTAGGACTCCTCCTGGGAGGGGGCGCACCACCTCCTGGCTGCTGCCCTCTCTCTCCCCTCAAGGCCCACTAAGGCCCAATACTTCCCCGGGGGGTTCCGGTAACCCTCCGGCACTCCGGTTTAATCCGAAACTTCTCCGGAACACTTCCGGTGTCCGAATATAGTCGTCCAATATATCAATCTTTACGTCTCGACCATTTCGAGACTCCTCGTCATGTCCGTGATCACATCCGGGACTCCGAACAACCTTCGGTACATCAAATCATATAAACTCATAATAAAACTGTCATCGTAACTTTAAGCGTGCGGACCCTTTGGGTTCGAGAACTATGTAGACATGACCGAGACACCTCTCCGGTCAATAACCAATAGCGGGACCTGGATGCCCATATTGGCTCCTACATATTCTA
>NC_057799.1:44784696-44798400 GCF_018294505.1 Triticum aestivum | reverse complement strand
CGGTCAGACCGCATAACAACATACGTTGTTCCCTTTGTCATCGGTATGTTACTTGCCCGAGATTCGATCGTCGGTATCTCGATACCTAGTTCAATCTCGTTACCGGCAAGTCTCTTTACTCGTTCCGTAATACATCATCCCGCAACTAACTCATTAGTCACAATGCTTGCAAGGCTTATAGTGATGTGCATTACCGAGTGGGCCCAGAGATACCTCTCCGACAATCGGAGTGACAAATCCTAATCTCGAAATACGCCAACCCAACAAGTACCTTTGGAGACACCTGTAGAGCACCTTTATAATCACCCAGTTACGTTGTGACGTTTGGTAGCACACAAAGTGTTCCTCCGGTAAACGGGAGTTGCATAATCTCATAGTCATAGGAACATGTATAAGTCATGAAGAAAGCAATAGCAACATACTAAACGATCGGGTGCTAAGCTAATGTAATGGGTCATGTCAATCACGCATTCTCCTAATGAGGTGATCCCGTTAATCAAATGACAACTCATGTCTATGGCTAGGAAACATAACCATCTTTGATTAACGAACTAGTCAAGTAGAGGCATACTAGTGACACTTTGTTTGTCTATGTATTCACACATGTATTATGTTTCCGGTTAATACAATTCTAGCATGAATAATAAACATTTATCATGATATAAGGAAATATATAATACTTTATTATTGCCTCTAGGGCATATTTCCTTCAGTCTCCCACTTGCACTAGAGTCAATAATCTAGATTACATAGTAATGATTCTTACACCCATGGAGTCTTGGTGCTGATCATGTTTTGCTCGTGGAAGAGGCTTAGTCAATGGATCTGCTACATTCAGATCCGTATGTATCTTGCAAATTTCTTTGTCTCCCACCTAGACTAAATCCCGGATGGAATTGAAGCGTCTTCTGATGTGCTTGGTTCTCTTGTGAAATCTGGATTCCTTTGCTAAGGCAATTGCACCAGTATTATCACAAAAGATTTTCATTGGTCCCGATGTACTAGGTATGACACCTAGATCGGTTATGAACTCCTTCATCCAGACTCCTTCATTCGCTGCTTCCGAAGCAGCTATGTATTCCGCTTCACACGTAGATCCCGCCACGACACTTTGCTTGGAACTGCACCAACTGACAGCTCCACCGTTCAATGTAAATACATATCCGGTTTGCGATTTCGAATCGTCCGGATCAGTGTCAAAGCTTGCATCAACGTAACCATTTACGATGAGCTCTTTGTCACCTCCATATACGAGAAACATATCCTTAGTCCTTTTCAGGTATTTCAGGATGTTCTTGACCGCTGTCCAGTGATCCACTCCTGGATTACTCTGGTACCTCCCTGCTAAACTTATAGCCAGGGACACATCAGGTCTGGTACACAACATTGCATACATGATAGAGCCTATGGCTGAAGCATAGGGAACATCTTTCATCTTCTCTCTATCTTCTGCAGTGGTCGGGCATTGAGTCTTACTCAATCTCACACCTTGTAGTACAGGCAAGAACCCTTTCTTTGCTTGATCCATTTTGAACTTCTTCAAAACTTTGTCAAGGTATGTGCTTTGTGAAAGTCCAATTAAGCACCTTGATCTATCTCTATAGATCTTAATGCCTAATATATATGCAGCTTCACCGAGGTCTTTCATTGAAAAACTCTTATTCAAGTATCCCTTTAAGCTATCCAGAAATTCAATATCATTTCCAATCAGTAATATGTCATCCACATATAATATCAGAAATGCTATCGAGCTCCCACTCACTTTCTTGTAAATACAGGTTTCTCCAAAAGTCTGTAAAAACCAAATGCTTTGATCACACTATCAAAGCGTTTATTCCAACTCCGAGAGGCTTGCACCAGTCCATAAATGGATCGCTGGAGCTTGCACACTTTGTTAGCTCCCTTTGGATCGATAAAACCTTCCGGTTGTATCATATACAACTCTTCTTCCAGAAATCCATTCAGGAACGCAGTTTTGACATCCATTTGCCAAATTTCATAATCATAAAATGCGGCAATTGCTAACATGATTCGGACAGACTTAAGCATCGCTACGGGTGAGAAGGTCTCATCGTAGTCAATTCCTTGAACTTGTCGAAAACCTTTCGCAACAAGTCGAGCTTTATAGACAGTAACATTACCATCAGCGTCAGTCTTCTTCTTGAAGATCCATTTATTTTCAATGGCTTGCCGACCATCGGGCAAGTCAACCAAAGTCCATACTTTGTTCTCATACATGGATCCCATCTCGGATTTCATGGCTTCAAGCCATTTTTTGGAATCTGGGCTCACCATCGCTTCTTCATAGTTCATGGGTTCGCCATGGTCTAGTAACATGACCTCCAGAACAGGATTACCGTACCACACTGGTGCGGATCTTGATCTAGTTGACCTACGAAGTTCAGTAATAACTTGATCTGAAGTTTCATGATCATTATCATTAACTTCCTCACTACTTGGTGTAGGTGTCGCAGAAACTGATCTCTGCGATGATCTACTTTCCAATAAGGGAGCAGGTACAGTTACCTCATCAAGTTCTACTTTCCTCCCACTCACATCTTTCGAGAGAAACTCCTTCTCCAGAAAGGATCCATTTCTAGCAACAAATATCTTGCCTTCGGATCTGTGATAGAAGGTGTACCCAACGGTCTCCTTTGGGTATCCTATGAAGACACATTTCTCCGATTTAGGCTCGAGCTTATCAGGTTGAAGTTTCTTCACATAAGCATCGCAACCCCAAACTTTAAGATACGACAACTTTGGTTTCTTGCCAAACCATAGTTCAAAAGGCGTCGTCTCAACGGATTTCGATGGTGTCCTATTTAGAGTGAATGCAGCCGTCTCTAAAGCATAACCCCAAAACGATAGCGGTAAATCAGTAAGAGACATCATAGATCGCACCATATCTAGTAAAGTGCGATTACGACGTTCAGACACACCATTATGCTGTGGTGTTCCGGGTGGCGTGAGTTGCGAAACTATTCCGCATTGTTTCAAATGTAGACCAAACTCGTAACTCAAATATTCTCCTCCACGATCAGATCGTAGGAATTTTATTTTCTTGTTACGATGATTTTCAACTTCACTCTGAAATTCTTTGAACTTTTCAAATGTTTCAGACTTATGTTTCATTAAGTAGATATACCCATATCTGCTCAAATCATCTGTGAAGGTGAGAAAATAACGATATCCGCCACGAGCTTCAATATTCATCGGACCACATACATCTGTATGTATGATTTCCAACAAATCTGTTGCTCTCTCCATAGTTCCGGAGAACGGTGTTTTGGTCATCTTGCCCATAAGGCACGGTTCGCAAGTACCAAGTGATTCAAAATCAAGTGATTCCAAAATTCCATCAGTATGGAGCTTCTTCATGCGCTTTACACCGATACGACCCAAACGGCAGTGCCACAAATAAGTTGCACTGTCATTATTAACTCTGCATCTTTTGGCTTCAACATTATGAATATGTGTATTACTACTATCGAGATTCATTAAAAATAGACCACTCTTCAAGGGTGCATGACCATAAAAGATATTATTCATATAAATAGAACAACCATTATTCTCTGATTTAAATGAATAACCGTCTCGCATTAAACAAGATCCAGATATAATGTTCATGCTCAACGCTGGCACCAAATAACAATTATTTAGGTCTAAAACTAATCCCGAAGGTAGATGTAGAGGTAGCGTGCCGACGGCGATCACATCGACTTTGGAACCATTTCCCACGCGCATCGTCACCTCGTCCTTAGCTAAACTTCGCTTAATCCGTAGCCCCTGTTTTGAGTTGCAAATATTAGCAACAGAACCAGTATCAAATACCCAGGTGCTACTGCGAGTATTAGTAAGGTACACATCAATAACATGTATATCACATATACCTTTGTTAACCTTGCCATCCTTCTTATCCGCCAAATACTTGGGGCAGTTCCGCTTCCAGTGGCCAGTCTGCTTACAGTAGAAGCACTCAGTTTCAGGCTTAGGTCCAGACTTGGATTTCTTCTCCTGAACAGCAACTTGCTTGCTATTCTTCTTGAAGTTCCCTTTCTTCTTCCCTTTGCCCTTTTTCTTGAAACTAGTGGTTTTACTGACCATCAACACTTGATGCTCCTTTTTGATTTCTACCTCCGCTGCCTTTAGCATTGCGAAGAGCTCGGGAATCGTCTTATCCATCCCTTTATAGTTCATCACGAAGCTCTTGTAGCTTGGTGGCAGTGATTGAAGAATTCTGTCAATGACGCAATCATCCGGAAGTTGAACTCCCAGTTGAATTAAGTGATTATTATACCCAGACATTCTGAGTATATGCTCACTGACAGAACTATTCTCTTCCATCTTGCAGCTATAGAACTTATTGGAGACTTCATATCTCTCAATCCGGGCATTTGCTTGAAATATTAACTTCAACTCCTGGAACATCTCATATGCTCCATGACGTTCAAAACGTCGTTGAAGTCCCGGTTCTAAGCCGTAAAGCATGGCACACTGAACTATTGAGTAGTCATCAGCTTTGCTTTGCCAGACGTTCATAACTTCTGGCGTAGCTCTTGCAGGAGGCCTGGCACCTAGCGGTGCTTCCAGGACGTAATTCTTCTGTGCATCAATGAGGATAATCCTCAAGTTACGGACCCAGTCCGTGTAATTGCTACCATCATCTTTCAACTTAGCTTTCTCAAGGAACGCATTAAAATTCAACGGAACAACAGTACGGGCCATATATCTACAATTAACATAGACAAGCAAGATACTATCAGGTACTAAGTTCATGATAAATTTAAGTTCAATTAATCATATTACTTAAGAACTCCCACTTAGATAGACATCTCTCTAATCATCTAAGTGATTACGTGATCCAAAGCAACTAAACCATGACCGATTAACACGTGAGATGGAGTAGTTTCAATGGTGAACATCACTATGTTGATCATATCTACTATATGATTCACGCTCGACCTTTCGGTCTCTGTGTTCCGAGGCCCTATCTGTACATATGCTAGGCTCGTCAAGTTTAACCTGAGTATTCCGCGTGTGCAACTGTTTTGCAACCGTTGTATTTGAACGTAGAACCTATCACACCCGATTAACACGTGGTGTCTCAGCACGAAGAACTTTTGCAACGGTGCATACTCAGGGAGAACACTTTTATCTTGAAATTTTAGTGAGAGATCATCTTATAATGCTACCGCCAAACAAAGCAAAATAAGATGCATAAAGGATTAACATCACATGCAATCAATATAAGTGATATGATATGGCCATCATCATCTTGTGCTTGTGATCTCCATCTCCGAAGCACCGTGCTTGTGATCTCCATCTTCGAAGCACCGTCATGATCACCATCGTCACCGGCGCGACACCTTGATCTCCATCGTAGCATCGTTGTCGTTTCGCCAACTTATTGTTTTTACGACTATCGCTACCGCTTAGTGATAAAGTAAAACTATTACATGGCGATTGCATCTCATACAATAAAGCGGCAACCATGTGGCTCCTGCCAGTTGCCGATAACTCGGTTACAAAACATGATCATCTCATACAACACATTATATCACATCATGTCTTGACCATATCACATCACAGCATGCCCTGCAAAAACAAGTTAGACGTCCTCTACTTTGTTGTTGCAAGTTTTACGTGGCTGCTACGGGCTTAGCAAGAACCGTTCTTACCTACGCATCAAAACCACAACGATAGTTTGTCAAGTTGGTGCTGTTTTAACCTTCGCAAGGACCGGGCGTAGCCACACTCGGTTCAACTAAAGTGAGAGAGACAGACACCCGCCAGTCACCTTTAAGCAACGAGTGCTCCGAACGGTGAAACCAGTCTCGCGTAAGCGTACGCGTAATGTCGGTCCGGGCCGCTTCATCTCACAATACCGCTGAACCAAAGTATGACATGCTGGTAAGCAGTATGACTTATATCGCCCACAACTCACTTGTGTTCTACTCGTGCATAGCATCAACGCATAAAACCAGGCTCGGATGCCACTGTTGGGGAACGTAGTAATTTCAAAAAATTTCCTACGCACACGCAAGATCATGGTGATGCATAGCAACGAGAGGGGAGAGTGTTGTCCACGTACCCTCGTAGACCGACAGCGGAAGCGTTATCACAACGCGGTTGATGTAGTCGAACGTCTTCGCGATCTTACCGATCAAGTACCGAACGCACGGCACCTCCGAAGTTCTACACACGTTCAGCTCGATGACGTCCCTCGAACTCCGATCCAGCCGAGTGTTGAGGGAGAGTTTCGTCAGCACGACGGCGTGGTGACGATGATGATGTTCCACCGACGCAGGGCTTCGCCTAAGCTCCACGACGGTATTATCGAGGTGTAATCTGGTGGAGGGGGGCACCGCACACGGCTAAAATATCATATATCAAGTGTGTTCTTAGGTGCCCCCCTGCCCCCGTATATAAAGGAGCAAGGGGGAGGCCGGCTGCCTATGGGGCGCGCCAAGGAGAGGGGGGGAGTCCTCCTCCTAGTAGGAGTAGGACTCCCCTTTCCTAGTCCTACTAGGAAAAGAAGGGGGGAAGGAAAGAGAGGGAGAGGGAGAGGGAGAGGGAAAGGGGGCTGCGCCCCCCTCTCCTAGTCCAACTAGGACTCCTCCTGGGAGGGGGCGCACCACCTCCTGGCTGCTGCCCTCTCTCTCCCCTCAAGGCCCACTAAGGCCCAATACTTCCCCGGGGGGTTCCGGTAACCCTCCGGCACTCCGGTTTAATCCGAAACTTCTCCGGAACACTTTCGGTGTCCGAATATAGTCGTCCAATATATCAATCTTTACGTCTCGACCATTTCGAGACTCCTCGTCATGTCCGTGATCACATCCGGGACTTCGAACAACCTTCGGTACATCAAATCATATAAACTCATAATAAAACTGTCATCGTAACTTTAAGCGTGCGGACCCTTTGGGTTCGAGAACTATGTAGACATGACCGAGACACCTCTCCGGTCAATAACCAATAGCGGGACCTGGATGCCCATATTGGCTCCTACATATTCTACGAAGATCTTTATCGGTCAGACCGCATAACAACATACGTTGTTCCCTTTGTCATCGGTATGTTACTTGCCCGAGATTCGATCGTCGGTATCTCGATACCTAGTTCAATCTCGTTACCGGCAAGTCTCTTTACTCGTTCCGTAATACATCATCCCGCAACTAACTCATTAGTCACAATGCTTGCAAGGCTTATAGTGATGTGCATTACCGAGTGGGCCCAGAGATACCTCTCCGACAATCGGAGTGACAAATCCTAATCTCGAAATACGCCAACCCAACAAGTACCTTTGGAGACACCTGTAGAGCACCTTTATAATCACCCAGTTACGTTGTGACGTTTGGTAGCACACAAAGTGTTCCTTCGGTAAACGGGAGTTGCATAATCTCATAGTCATAGGAACATGTATAAGTCATGAAGAAAGCAATAGCAGCATACTAAACGATCGGGTGCTAAGCTAATGTAATGGGTCATGTCAATCACGTCATTCTCCTAATGAGGTGATCCCGTTAATCAAATGACAACTCATGTCTATGGCTAGGAAACATAACCATCTTTGATTAACGAACTAGTCAAGTAGAGGCATACTAGTGACACTTTGTTTGTCTATGTATTCACACATGTATTATGTTTCCGGTTAATACAATTCTAGCATGAATAATAAACATTTATCATGATATAAGGAAATATATAATACTTTATTATTGCCTCTAGGGCATATTTCCTTCATTCCTGTCAAGCACAGTAAATGTTTGCATGGCCGCAACGCTACGGGAGTTATCTACAGACATCACTTACGGATTATCGGTCGTCCGAGCAAAACAGGACGGTTATTAAAAGAAAAAAAGGGTGGTGTTATACCGCGGATGCACGTTCGGCGGTGCTGCATGGCTTCACCGGCACGCGTATCGCGGTCCAGTTTACATCAAACGCGCCAGCTGACTCGCCCGTCCGCACCGCCTTACAACGCCACGGACGACTCGCCCGTCCGCCCTCACGGCCGGTTCACGCGTCCGCGCCAGATTACAACGCCGTGGCCGACTCGCTGTCCGCGCCGGCTTACAAACGTCGCGGCCGACTCACCCGTCCGCACCGGTTTACCACGCCGCGGCCGGTTCACCCGTGAGCGACTTTAACTTCACGTAGCGATCATCAATTTCATGGCGAATTATTTCCAGCCTGGCACATCAGGTGATATCCATCTAAAATATATTTTATTGGTACATATTATTTTTTGTCAAAGAGCTGTTTATCTTTGTGTTGGTCTGCAATATTGTTGATACAGGACAATTGTTCACTACATCAAAATGACGTGGTTAATTCGCCCGTCCGCGCCAGTTTACAACACCGCGGTCGGTTCATGTGTTTGAGCCACTTCTGATGCTGAGGTCATATTTTCCGTCCGCCTCTCGCGGCCTGGTCTACATCAACACACCGGGCCGCACCTGTCTGCATGAGCTGTTTATTGAGTATGAGCAAATCACAGCTTGGGTAGCCCGGTTTTTCTTTCAACAAAATGGAGGCAAATTATCATATACTATCAACCGCCGTCTGCACTGGGTGGCTCAATGGGCGGACGCACAGGTCGCCACCCCTACTGTTTGGTTAATTTCAAATCACCAGTTGGAAAGAACCATTGGCCGAGTTGCTGGCACGGCTCATACGGGATCATTTATAACCCGCCGCAGTCACCTCAACCTTCTGTGGATTCACATCGTGCTATCAACACCAAAGATATACAAATTATGCCGGTTTATGTCACGGTCAAATATGGAGAATCTCAAGACAACTCCTCGAGTCGTCTTGAGACTCGGGGGCTACGATGACATGACTCAGCAAATTTTGTCAGCAAATTCAAGAACTCTGGATCATTGGAGGGAAAGATAACCCGGTCCCGGAGGCTACTGCTATATTGATGAAAATTTAAAGGCCGTCAGAAAAGTTCCGGCTTAAAAAGTATATGACAATTACAAAATACCGGCTCAATGAAGAAGTTCCGGGTCATCAGAAAGGATTCCGGTTCAAAATCCGGTTCAAGAGACCTCTCTCTCCCATAAAGCGTTGAAGCTCTCAAATATCCGGTTTACAATCCGGTTCAAGGGAAATCTGTTTCCTACGAAGCTCTGATGCTCTCAAATCTGGTTTAAGAATTTCTGGTTCAAAAAAGAATTAATTTCTCGCAAGTTCGAGTGTAAAGGCCATCAGAAAATTTCCGGCTGAAAATGAAGATTCCGGTTTAAAATCCGGTTCAAGGGAAAGATGTCTCCCAGAAAAATTTGAAGCTCTCAATATCCGGTTCAAAATCCCGGTTCAAGAAGAATTTATCTCTTGCAAAAAGTTAAAGGTTGCCGAAGAGGACCTGTTGCCATGATGCGCGGTTCAAACATGGGTATCCTGCCTTATTGGTTTATCATATTATTGATCATGTGGGGGCTATGTTTATAAAACGGAGCTCTGATTGTCCATGGATCCGGCTTATGAAGCTATATATAAGTCACTTGGGGGCTTGGTCGTATTCGAACAGTAGCTACACCTCTTGGCTGGCTTAGAGCCACAAAAGAGTCACTTGGGGGCTTGGTCGTATTCGAACCATAGCTACACCTTGTGATTGGCTTAGAGCCATAACAGGACTATTTAGGGGCCAAAGAGTGTTGTAAAAGAACAACTCAAACATGGGCACCCGTTGAGCACCGCTCAAAATGTTGCTTGGGGATTCTTTGCTGTCGCAATGAACAAAGAATCTACACTGGCAATAGGCTATCAAGCCATGGCTTGGAAGCCTGGTGTATACACCTAAAACCCCAGGTTAACCTGCCTTCATCAAGTAAGTCACTCCGCCCAGGTAAACCTGGTATGACCCGCCAACTTGACAAGTCAATCTCACATGACCCTGAACTTGTCAATGATAAACCGGCGATTGGTTAAGGATTGAGGACCATCTTAAAAGGCTTTGTAAAATGGTTTAACTCAGTGGCCTGGCAGCCCATGAAAATCCTCGCATTTGGGCCTAGCAGCCCTTGAAAAGCCTCGACTACAAGTTTTTCTTTTGCTTTTATTTGTCAGTTTTCTCTCCCTTCTTAAAGTTTTGAGCTAAACCGGCGTCCAACGGCCCGGCCTGACTATAAGTCGTTCATATAAACCGGTGTTTCTTTAACCCGGCCTGGAGTTAACTATAAGTTGCCAGGGTGATCATTCGGCGTTTATCATAACCCGGCATGACTTATTATATACCAGCAAAGTGTGGTTTGAGTTATCAGCACTCAAGATTTGGGTCATACCCCTTATTATAAGAACGTTGGTAAACCAACAAGGTGATTCAATATCACAGGTATGATATGTTTTATATTTCAGTATCTGTAGGGCTTTGGTTATAAACCATGGTTATATGTTGGGCATTATGACCCGTCCGGCGGTAAACCGCCAGGACACTTTAAACTTGTTGTATGCAGAAGCAGGTTGAATAAAGCATAATTATAAATCACCGGCGTTTATTAACCCGGCCTGGCTTTGGACTATAAGTCGTCAGCATATGACAATCATTAACATTTGGAAGTTTTTGGCTTCTAAAGATTGGGTTATCACCCTTACTGCACAGGTATCATAAACCGACAGCACGATTCAATATCACGGGTATGATATTGTTTATACATGATTATGTTTAAACCGGCCCTGACTATGGACTTTAAGTCGCCGGTCTATTTTGGATTGCGCCATCCGAATCATGCGCTTATCAATCATTGGATTATTGCTCTTATTGGATACGGCGATGTAAGCCGGCAGTATGAGCCAATTTCTACAGGCTATAAGCCGCCGGGTTATGAAATTCTGGCTTACAATGAATGCGCATTAAGTCGCCATCGGCCAAGAGCCGCCGAGTATTTGAACTTCGGATCTACTTGTCAACCGATAAGGTATTCAAATTTCTAATAGCCAAAACTTGGCTGGATTTTCATGATGATATTGAATGATTGAGGTTTTTCATACCGGATTATATTATTCAAATCTTGAATAGCCAACATGGCTGGATTTTTATTATGGTTATCAATATTATGATGGTCTTTAAAGTCGCTTCAGCGCAATGGCTATTATTTTATCAATGGATATGATTTATTCTACAATAGATGGAATAGTCCCGAGTTGCTGCAGGCTTACGACCCGGCACTTGGGGGCTACATTATTCAAATTGATATTACATCAAATATGCAAGTCCCATGTCACTGCCAGCATGCACCATGGCACTTGGGGGCTAATGCAAAGTCATTTTTGTTCATCTTATTGAAGACCCGACTCATCACATTATAATGACCCGGCCCTTGGGGGCTACCAATTGCTCCTGTCAACAATTCAAGGTACACAAGTTTTAATCCATTATATTGAAGGGTCCACTGCTCAGTTGGTAAAGCACAAAGCTCTTAACCTTGTGGACGTGGGTTCAAGCCCCATGATGGGGGTTACATCATGTTATTTTCAATGAAGTATATATAAAGTCCCAGCTCAATATTATCTTACTGAGCCGGCCCTTGGGGGCTACACATTGCTGTTCAAATTTACATGATCATATTTATAAAGTCCCTGCTCATTATTGCATAATGACCCGGCCCTTGGGGGCTACACTGGTTGAAGTTTTTGAGCATCAGGCAATTACAAGTCCCAGGTTGCTGCAAGCATGACAACCCGGCACTTGGGGGCTACATAATATGGAATATTCAGTTTTTACTAGTGACTGAGATGAACAACATGGATTTCTTCAAAGTGGCAGTAATTATATGGAAACAAGTCTCCAATCATCACTTTGTTCTGCTCAAGACTTGGGGGCTACAGGTATTATATTATTATCAAATTCTTTGTTTTGAGCAAACCAGATTGACCCGGCGTCACCAATCATTATGACCCTGTGTCTGCAACCCGGCGTCATCAATAATCATGAACCGGCGTTGGCAACAATCATGAACCGGCGTTGGCAACAATCATGACCTGGAATTATCAGTTTTTATAACCCAACAATGGTGGTAATCATAAACCGACAAGTTTTACATCTTCAAGCCGGCTGGATATCAGTTGAATATTTCAGAGACTAATATTTTTGTCAAGTCAGAGCATTGAAGGCCAACTCAAATGGATTCTTGATTTACAATATTTTTTATGCAAGCAAGTTGATTATGAAGCTGGTCTGTTGACCCGGATTTTTTAGAAGAAGGAAAGGACAAGGACTTAAGGATGTTCAGGTGCCGGTTTAGAAGAATTTTTAACCCGGATCGCAACCCGTCAATTTTGTTCTTGTGTTTGTTTTACAGGATCAGTTTAACATGGATAAATCCAAATTAAACTGGGGGCTAATGTCGGGGATATACCCCGCGGTATGAACCGGCCGGAGATATGACCCGGTCGGGCTTGGCGGTTTACTTGAGACCCGGTTGACACTCGGCGATTCACTGGCGACCTGCCTTGACCAGACGGTTTACAAACAACCTGCCTGAACATTATGACACACTGGTAACCCGGCGGGCGACTGACGGATGACAAGGCCCAAGGCCCAGAAGGCCGGTTTATATTAATGGTGGGCCGGTTTAAGAGGAAAGGCGTGAAGAATATTTATCTTACAAGGAGTTAAGACCCGGACTTGTATCCGGTTTGTATTAGAAGATAGGCTAGTCCTAATCCTAATAGAACTCCACATGTAACCCGCCCCTTCAACTTATATAAGGAGGGGCAGGGCTCCCCAAAGAGGGGGGAAGCAAGAAGAAACAATCTCTAGGGCTAGACACAAAGAGCCGGTTTACCGGCGACTCTCTCATGATCATAATGAGACCTAGCCACAAACAGTATGCAGGGTTATTACCGGATGATGTTTCCCGGGGCCCGAAGCTGTCTAAATCCTTGTCTTGTGTTGTGTTTCTCGATTCCGCTCAACCCCTCTCAAACTACCACATAGATGCGTTGGCCTCACGACTAAGTCCTCACACTAGGACATCTGCCGTGACAAATCCACGACAGACCTCTCGTGAAAAAGACAAATTTCCGCCGATTTAGCAGGAAATGGGTTAAATTTGAACTGTAGCTGCCTTATAATTTGCTATTTATTTTTCCCAAAAATCATTTTAGGTACAAAAGTATCTATTTAATCAGAGAAATACCAAAATCTTTCCAAGATTCACCCACTAGCTAGCAACGGTCATGCCCGCCGTTTTGACCGCATTTTGAAACGGGCATGAAAAATTCAAAAAATAATCAAAAAATTGGAAAACCTTCGCATTGTGTCATTATATGTGGTCAAGTTACCAGGAAAAATAATAAACTTGTAATACGACAAATATTTAAAAAAATGTTCTCAGAAACGAGATATCATGTTTGGAGATCAATGGTTTTCAAGGCAAATGATCAATCTTATGGCCACATTCATGAAATAGTTTGTTCAGATGATCTCATATTGTGCACAAGGGTGCATATTGGAATGACCAACAATGTTGCCTAAGGAAGTTTTCATTTTCTTTGGACGAAAAAAATTATTTTTCATTTTTCGAGCGTCCAAGATGAGTTTTTTTGTGAAGAACATATCGAATAATTGTTACAAAATTAGACCAAATGAAATTTCTAAAATACTAGGCCATATTTAATGCACATTTGACCAAATGGTTGCGTGTAAAAAGTTTTTGATCCACCTCTCGTGAAAAAAAAACAAATTTCCGCATA
>NC_057799.1:44775940-44784450 GCF_018294505.1 Triticum aestivum | reverse complement strand
CTGAAAATGACCATACATAAAGGAACACAAAATAATATGTATTTTGCAGTTAGAAAATTGTATTTTTTTATCTTAGTTTGAATGTGGCTCTTACACCTAAAACACATAGAATAAAGTCGATAATCCTATATGGCAATTATAGCTTGTTACCTAAATTTACTGGTGCTAGAATATTTGATTGGTAGTTTGTGTATCAACTAATTTGACATTGAAGCCATCTTACATACAAACTGATAGATATATAATCGTCCCAAAAATACAAACAAGCATCTACTCCTATCTAGATACGGATGTATCTAACACTAAAACATGTCTAGATATATTCGTATCTAAACAAATCTGAATCAACTAATTTGGAACGAAGGAAGTAACAGTTTGTGCATATCTAATAATAATAGTAACCTCTGTGATAGCCTATACATGAGCCGGTGATATACCTTAGATCTGATGCGAGTCGTGCTATGTTGTCCTAAGGGTGAAATTTTAAATTAAGGGCGAAATTTTGAACTCGGATGATGAAATCAGCGCATACATGACCTATTTTTGAGAATAAAACAAGAAATTGCTACACCTAATTAATTCCACACTACTAGAAAAAGGCTTACTAGTGGGGCACCAGTTTTGCCTACTAATGGCGCACTACTGGTGCGCCACTAGCATCACGCCACTAGTATTTTTACTAATGGCGCACCGCTGGTGTGCCATTAGTATCTGGTACTCTAATGGCGCACCGGGCAGTGCGCCATTAATATAGGCCACGGTGCGCCATTAGTATGCCTCCCAGGGGGCCATATATACCCATGTGCTTTGCCATACTAATGGCGCACTGCGGTGTGATGCGCCATTAGTATCCTTCGGCATACTAATGGCGCACTGCTGGGTGATGCGCCATTAGTACCCTCTGGCATACTAATGGCGCACTGCGCTGCAATGCGCCATTAGTATCCTTTGGCATACTAATGGCGCACGTTGGCGTGATGCGCCATTAGTATGTATATTAGGGATTTTTTTTCCTTTTCTGATTTTTGCACAGATTACAAAATATATTATTGGACAGAATATAAGCAGCAGGACACAGCAACAGCAGATTCATCGAATACAATAGAAGATTAGTCTCCGAATACAATTCATCATATTAGTCTCCGAATTCAAAAGACCGAACGAAGATAGAACATTACAAGTCTCGAGACCGCGAGTAGCGAGTTTGTCTTCACATTACAAGTCGATATCGATCATCTAAACTACCATCACATAGAAGAGAGTTGCGGTCATCACGATGAGCATCATCGCGATGAAACTGGTCTTCATCCGGTTCCTCCAACGCTCCCTCCTCTCTCCCGCTAGATAGCGCGTGTATCTAGATTCCACCTCCGCCCTAGTGGTGTACCCTTTGTAACTGTTACCGCTGAAACGGTGAACCTGTCTCCGACACTCCTCCCAATCGTCCTAAACTCCGGGAACCTTACCCTTGTACACGACATACGACGGCATCTCTATGCACTAGCCAAACAACAGAAAATACATAAGCAATATATAAGTATGCAACAAAAGGATCAGAAGAGAAAAGCAAGACATTAATAGCACGATTCATGGTCCTACTAACAAATAGCATCGATTACATCTAAGTTGAACGACTGTCCAAACCAAAGAGACATACAAGTTCACTAAAGTTTAATTACAACATGAGCTAATGAATGTTTCAGAACTACACATAGCATCACTACTTTCGACTCGACTCATGGGACCGGAGCGTGGATGAAGCCGCCGTCTGTCGTGATGGTCATGAAGTCGCGGGCGTTGTCAGCCTGCATTTGTAGCGTTGTGTCTATCTCGCTGTTGGACGGTTGAAATTTGAGGTAGAACTGCCCCGAGGTACGAAGGACATCTTGATGGATGATTTCTGCAAACTCCGACAGGATGCGAAAGAATTCTTGTCGGATGTCCGTGTCCTGGATTGCCGCCAAGCTTGCGGCCCAATCTTTGAGATTATTTGGTAGCAGAAGGTGATTATGGTCCCGCACGATCGCCCGCATGTGATGGAGGGTGTAGTAGGCATCCTTCTGACCGCCAGGCGGCTGCTTGACGCAGGGGAACGTCGTATTGTGGGTGAACACGTGCCTGCCGTACCTACGAACTGGCCTCTTAAAGGTGCCTCCAGATGCGGTGTAGCCGGGGAGAGCATCATCAAGAACTTTCTTGATATTTGTGTAGTCTATCTTGGAGTCACGGTCCGGGTCGAAATACGTGGCCATGGAATATTTCGGGCTTAAGAGGATGAGTGTGCAATGTGTGTCACTGCACAGAACACAGAATGTTAGAAAAAAAAGAACGATCGAAATCTAAGAAATCATATGTTACGGGGCGGTTAGGAGATGACTTACTCGGGAAAGTAAGGCACGAGGAAGTTATCCTTATCTGGGTTTGCCAGAATGACGCCTTCGAGGTGTGAACTCGCGACTTGCCGGTCCCCAGCGCTGCCCAAGATCTTGGCACGCATGTAGAAGGGGTCGACTATCACAATGTCCGGGGTCTTGTCTCTAATGATCCGCATCTCCATACTCAGCGAAAACAGCCGAACGAAGGTGTAGTGCAGCGGATGAAGGTTAAGCATAGCAAAGATGTCATCAAACCGCAGGACGATCGTACCCCCGACGGCGCTATCCACAAAGCCCTTGCCCTCTGGCACCTTGGCCACGAAAATTGGGTATGCCACATCATTCTCTCTGAGACGCCGCTTCTCCAAAGAAAGAACACTGTCATGCAGACTCCGCATAGCACCGGTTGCAGCATTGAGCATATTTGTCGGTAGCATCGGCCTACCCGCCACATGCACCCTCCTCGAGATATCCTTAGGTGAAGGTGGCCCGTCCTGAGCACGGATCGTACTCGGTGCCGGCTGGCTCGCACTGGCGCCCTTGTTAGTCTTTCGTTTCCGTCCCTTCTTCTTGATCTGCTGTAATGGGATCGAGTTCTGCTCACAGACCGCCTTCTTGAGCGTGTTGGGGCTGATAATATTTGGCACCTCAGCTATCTGAGGCTCGGTGAAGGCGGCAGCTGGAGGCGTCTCCTGAGAACTGAACGCCAGACGACGCCTGGTGCAATTGGGTTTCTCCGTCGTACCAGCTAGATCGCGGTCGTCTTTTTGAGGGTTGGGTTCTTGAGAAGGAGGCCCGCAGAACTCGTCACCGTACCCATGTTCGGCAAAGTACTTATCGACGTTGGTAAATGTACCATCGTCGTTGTCGTCGTCGTCTGGATCCTGTGCCATATGCATGTCCGGCATGTCCGGTAGCGTTGCGGCGTTCTTGCCATGGCTTGGCGCTGGCACGACTGGCTGTCTTGTCTGTGGGGTGGTGTCCCCCGCCCCCAAACGAATCTGGCTCTTTGGCCAAAGCAGGGGCCAGCTTACACAGGCGCTGAGGGTCATCACATCATCTTCGTCGGCCCCAGCGGGTCGAATCGGAGGTAACAACTCGTCGCAGCCTGGCAGCACCCGAACCAGTTCAACCCTATACAAGGTGGGTGGCATCGGATTACCGTGGAACACGCGGTTGCCCGGTTGAATGATTCTGCCCTTGGCGACCTCGACCACTCGCCGCCCACAAAGTGCAGGAGAGTGCAAGGAACATCGGTGGCGCCCTGCGAAAACATGTAGGGCGTCAGGGATGCCCAGTCAAAGGCAAGGAGATGAAGTCATCGGCCGAGAGGCTTAGTTACCGTGATGCCGTCGAGCTTGGCTAATGTCGAGGCACCGCCAACGGCGGGCGTGCGCGTGCAACTGACGGAGGGGCCGCTTGCTGGCGAGGTGCCGGCCGGCGTACACCCAGGTGCATTAAGCTCCAATGCCCGTGCCGGCGCCGGAAACACGAATACCGCCTCCGCCGGAGACACCAATGGCGCCGCCTGCGCGTTGTGCGAGTTGCTGGCCGTGAAGCTGGGAACCGGGGGAGGCCCCTGTTGGCCGCCCGCAATCCACGTCGTCAGCCCCTGAATCAAGGTAGGCACAATGGCGGTGAGCGTCGTTCCCTGTTGTTGTTGCACTTGCTCTTGGACAATCTCCAGAATCCGCGCCACTTGTGCCTTGAGTTCTTGAACCTCGCGCGACTGGCTTTCCGAGCTGGTCTTTTTCTCCTTTCGCCCACCAGCGGTATAGTATGACGACCATTTTGTGGACAAGCCTTTGCCGGCCACACGACCAGCTGACGACGGCTTACTGAGCTTATCCTTGTTTTTCATTACGTTCAACGCCCTATTTAAAGGGGTGTCAAAAGGGGAGCTCTGAGATGACCCCGCGCTACTGCTTTCAGCCTCCCGCGGAAGGAATGTGAACCATTTAGAAATTTGGCTTCATTAATTAGAATGCAACCATATGGAGCTAATTACGCGGGGGTGTATTCCTTACCAGAACAAGCTCAAGCGCCCTGGTCTACGGATCCGTGGTAAGCTCCTTTGTTACCGGGTCCTCCTTGTACCGGGCCCTGACAAAGTTCCTGGTTTGCTTGTCAGGGA
Source organism: Triticum aestivum (assembly GCF_018294505.1). Classification (NCBI taxonomy): domain Eukaryota; kingdom Viridiplantae; phylum Streptophyta; class Magnoliopsida; order Poales; family Poaceae; genus Triticum; species Triticum aestivum. Next base: position 44,779,941 of record NC_057799.1, on the reverse strand, counting down.
ATTTCTCGAAGCGGGGCGGTAGGCCTTGCTCGGCACGCTCCGCGTCCTCCTTGTCCCATATAGGCTCCGCCACTCTGTAACCACCGGGACCGAGTTGGTGGACCCCTAAGTTCAACTGCCGCATTTCTTTCCCCCACTGACTTGATTCGGAGGTTGCGCTGCTCTCGCACTTGATCTTGAACTCCTTGTAGTCATCTTCGCTCATCAAAGGATATTTCGCCTTGATCTTCTCATAACTATCACCTTTTTCAATCATTGCCTTCACCGTGCTTCTCCATGTAGACAGGGCCGTGCTCATCCTCGTGAGGGCGGCACTGTTCACTTTATTCCCTGAGAGGCGTGTGTTTGCAAACTCATCGGGGAACTTGTATCGTTCGTGCAGCTTCGTGAAGAGGAGGCTGCGCAAATTCCCTCGGTCCTTATGCCTTGGTTCTCGGTGTTGATTGAGATGGTGCTCCGGAGAATGCACCCGAGCTGAACCGAGTACCCCTTGACTACATGTTTGGGCGCCGTTGGATGCCTGTCGGAGTTCACTTCAGTAAATTCCTCCTTGACGGTGCCGAGCACGTTCGGGCGCCGGTCCTTCCGTTGCCTCTTCGGTTGGCTGCCATCTGTGCGTGCGCCGCCATCATCAGTGGTGGCATCCTCGGTGGCACCATCAGTGGTGTCATCCCCGACGCCACTAGGGGTTGTGTGGTCAGGATCGGTGTCTTCCGCGGCGTCCTCATAGCGGTGAGGTTCTTCCTCCATCTCCTGGGACAGCTCCCAGAATTGCTTGCCGCCCGAACCGCCGGCCTCATCATTGTGGGCCATGTTTCGCTCTAAATAGGAAAAAAATTTGGTCAAAAAGTTGGTTATTGTCAAGGAACAAGATCATGGTCTCATCATTTAGGGTTTGTCGACACCGAGGCATCCTAAAAGCTAAGCTTTTATCATTTAGGGTTTGTCGACGCCGAGGCACCCTAAAAGCCTAAGCGTACATCATTTAGGTTCTCATCGACACCGAGGCACCCTATAGAAGCCAAGGTTTCATCATTTAGGGTTTGTCGACGCCGAGGCACCCTAAATGCTAAGTAAAGTTTTCATCATTTAGGGTTTATCGATGCCGAGGCACCCTAGGTTGGGCCTAATCACTTGGCACTAATCACTTGGCTCTATTGCCACCTATGTTGGGTTTATCATCTAGGGTTTATCGATGCTAAGGAGAATTCTAAGTTGGGCGTAATCACTTGGCTCTATTGCCACCTATGGTTTAATGCAGCAAGAATGGCGGGGCAGTTGATCCTACTTAACTAAGTACTAAGATACCCCGGCCCATGCATTAGTCGCAAGTACCCCATATGTCCTATTTTTAGCAAAGTCATGCTAAAATTCACGGAAAATTTCAGCATGACCTTTGCTGAAAATAGTACATATGGAGTACCCGAATTTGCCGGAACGGAAGTTAATCGACATTCCAGCAAACTCAAGGGCCTCTCGGGGTACCTGCAAATTCATCACGACACAATGGTCGGAGACAAAACCCAGCAAACTAGCAAAGTTACAGACGTGTTTACAGAAATTGTTTTCTGTAAAAGATGATCATCATCTTTGCAAGTCTTTCTCAATGTGATCACAAGTAATTCAGAGGCATCACAATAAAGCAACACCCTGCACTAGCCTAAAAACAAGTGAAGTTTCACCCATATAAGAACAACTTTATAAAATCAGAGAAGTTGCTAAATTTTTTGTATCCTTCATACACACTGGAGTACAATGCTTTATAATGTTCCATCATCATTACAGAAATCCAAGAAACACATGGTCTTGAGGATATTCTTTATGACTGATTATTTCAGTTTTACATGCAGATTTTGACCAAAAAACACATGGTCTTTTTAACAGTTTTCAGTTTGGACAGAATACTGAAAACTACAGTTTGGACAGAATTCCTAACACTTTGGTCTTCTAGTTACAAAACAAAACTGACATAATTCTTGATGCCATAACTGAATTTTTTTACAGTAGCTCAAGTTTTTGACAGTAGCTCCTCACTATCTGTCGCCTGCAACACTTTTTATGCTAGCAGCTCAAGTTTGTGCCATTGGAGCAAATAAGTGGCCAGATGTATATGATTGCACCACTTGATCTGCACTTCTCTATATTATATGATGTACTGAAGAACTTGAGCAAAAAAAGATAAATGGGAACATATTTCTCACCTTGGAGGTGTTGCTGCTGCTGCACTGTCTGGACTTCACTTCCTTTACCTCCTCGGAAACCTGAAATATGCAGATGTTAGAAAGGTTCTAATTTGTATATGATGATTCTAAGAAAAGGGAAAAGGAGTATCAAGAACAGATTCACATGTCTGGCTGTTAGCCATTACAAACTTAAATTTATCTATTTCTGTATCTCACAAACTATCATAAATGAATAATAGTATTATAGTTCAGCTATTCCATTACAAACTTGTTACTGTAGCACATGATACTGCTACTGTATCTACAACTACAACTACTACAACAACATAAAACTACTATGCATCATCATCATCATCATCAACCACATGGACAACAGAGCAAATGTTGGAAGTTGACAATATACTTTGATTCACACATGCTCCCCTAATTATTTTGTCTGTATCTTTAGATTATGTACTTTAGGCACAATCATACACAATTCTGACTAATTCATCACTGTAGGCCAGCATGAAACACACTCCTCCAAAAAAAGCCTAAAATTCCACTATTATTGCCTGTAAAAAGGCCTAATATCCACTAGTATTGCCTCTAAAAAAGCCTTAAAAGTCCACTATTGTTGACAATCAAAATATGATCTGAACTGTAAGGAGTTGACTGAAAAATGAGTGGTTGTTGGCATGAGGGAGTAAACTGATTGTTGGCACAAAAATATTGGTTCTGCAAACATGAAAACAGTCACAAAAATAATGCACTTGGTTTGTGTTGAGTTTTTGCTTTCAGGGATTGGTTTGTGTTGAGTTGTTAACCTAAAGGTTCGGTAGTTTGAATCTCCTTTAGCTAGTTTGAATCCATGGACTACCCTGTCAGATGACCTACACTGCCACGGTCGAGGGGAGGGAGGGAGGGAATGGGGAATGGTGGAGAGAGGGAGGAAGGAGGAAGGAGGAGAGGTACCTGGTCGCTGGAGGGGTCGCGGTCGGGGTCGGCGAAGGGGTCGCGGTCGGGGTCCGAGCTCGTCCGGGTCCTCGCTCGCCGCGGTCGAAGGAGAGCAGGGGCCGGTGGCGGAGGACGGCAGGGGCAGGCGGGATGGGCACGTCGGGGCCGCGCTCGCCGGCTGCTGCAGGGGCCGGAGGAGGCCCTCGCTCGGGGGGTGGAGTCCCGCGGGGGTCGGGGCGGCGGCGTCGAGGCAGTGCAAGACCACAGCGGCGGCGGCGTCGCCGACGGCGTGCAGGCGCGGCGGACGGAGGGGGCGGAGCAAGGGGGCGGCGGCGTACGGTTAGGGTAGAGTGGGGGATCTGGCGAGGGAGGGAGGGAGGCCACAGTGCGAGGGGAACAAGTACGTCGATTCTAATGGCGCACCTCCCCCTGGTGCGCCATAAGTACGTCGATTCTAATGGCGCACCTCCCCCTGGTGCGCCATTAGAATTTTGTTTTACTTACTAGCCCGACTGGTCAAGTTATATTCCACCTAACCCTATCTCCATCAGAACACGCCCACTAGCCCGACTGGTCAGCATGCAGCACACACACTAGGAGGTCCTGGGTTCGATTCCCAGGCTCCCTAATTTTTGTTTTTATGCATTTAAAATGCTGTTTGATATTTATTTGTGTTTAAATATGTTCAAACTTGTTTAAATCATAACAGTAATATTTTTTTATAAAAATAGTAATGATTTTTTAAAAAATCATCAAATTTGTTATTTGAAAATATAATCAAATTTGCTTTTTTTGCAAATTTAGTTGCATTCATTTGTGACGGTGGAGCGGGCCGGGGAGGGTGCGGGGGAGAGGGTGCGGGGGGTCATCGGCGGCGGTGGA